>NW_005803801.1:0-51054 GCF_000240725.1 Microchloropsis gaditana
CCCCCCCCCTCACCGCCCCCTGCGCCCACGACACCAGTCTCTACAGCACTTTCACCGCTGCCGCGGCGCGGCCCGGAGGTCTGACCCTTCGCCGACTGGCCGTGTGGGTGGAGGAACCCCTGCAGCGCCTCCGCCTCTTGGGCACCATGTGCGACAGCATGCACCACGTCCGTGGGGGCGCCTTGATCTCGGTGCTGCATCTGCACAGTCAGCAGGGCGATTCTGTCGCCCGGTCGCTCATCCACCGCATGCTTTCTCGGGTCTCGCTGCCCCTGTTTGAGATGCTCCGGCGTTGGATTCTGGAAGGGGAGCTCTCCGATGCTCATGGGGAATTTTTTGTGGTAGTGGTCGCCGATCCCCAAGGGAGGGAAAGTCGGAGGGAAAGAGCCCCCGGGCTCGGAGCCCCACATACTCAGGACAGCGACGAGTCGCTCTGGCACCATCGGTATGCCTTGCGTCCGGGTATGATTCCGCGCTTTCTCCCCGAGGCCTTGGCCCACAAGATTCTTGTGTTGGGGAAATCCATCAATTTTATGCGCCGGTGCTGCTGTGATCAGGGATGGTCTGACTCGGAACCCCGTGGGAATCCTTCTTCCTCTGCCTCCACCCTGCTCCCTACCGCGGAGGCTCGGCACGCTCGACACGCCGCGGAGCTCTACGAGTTCTCCCACGACAAGATGGACGGTCTCCAGGGAGTGGTGGACGGGGTCGCCGCGGTCGTGAACGCCCGCCTTCTCTCCCTTCTGATGAGCCCCCGCTACCAGCTGATGGCCCACCTCCGGGCGCTGAAGAAATTCATCACCCTTGCCCAGGGCGATTTCGTCACTTGTCTCTTGGATGCGGTCGGTCCTGAGTTGAGCAAGAGCGCCGACCAACTATATCGGCACGACTTGACAGGAAAATTGGAAGCTGCCTTGCGCACCAGCAACGCGCAGTACGAAGACACGGATATTTTGAACCGAGTGGGCGTCCGGCTCTTGCCTGCTTCGGGGGGAGAGGAAGGCTGGGAAGTGTTCGTGTTGGATTACCACGTGCACGCGCCCGTGTCGGCCGTCGTGCACCGAAAAGCTTTGGAGACATACGCGCGTATCTTCCAGCTCTTGTTCCGCGTCAAGCGGGTGGAATGGGCCTTGGGCACGTCCTGGAAAGAGCACATGATGGTGGGTCAACTTCCCAGAAGGGGCGGGGGTGGGAGAGAAGATGAAAGCAGAATGGCCTGCATCTTGCAACGCTGCAATCTGACACGGCGCGAGATGGTCCATTTTGTCGCCAACTTGTCCTCCTTCATGTGGTTCGAAGTTCTAGAAGCTTCTTGGACGCAGCTGGAGGCGGACATCGGGGCGGCCAGCGACCTGGACGCTGTGATCGCTGCCCATGACGCCTACCTGTTGCGGGTCACCCAGACGTCTTTCCTGTCTCCCGACAAGGCGCCTTTCCTCACGGCATTGCAAGACGTGCTTTCCTCCATCCTCGGCTTCTGTGCCCTGCACGCAGACTTGTGTCGAGAAGTTTTGAGGGCAAAGGAATTGGACAGGGCGTCGGAGAAAGCCGTGGGGAGGAGGGGCGTGGTGGGGGAAGAGAGAGCGGAGGCGGCGGGAACTGGCGTGAAAAGGGAAGGAGGGATTAAGGTAGGGCCTTACGAGGAGAGGGTCGAGATGACGACTGCCAGATTTGAGCGTGCTTGTGAGGAGTTGATCGACCTCTTGCACGCCCAGGACCGAGGGACACAAGCGGCCGTGGCAGAGGCGGACGCGGTCCGCTTCCTGGTCTTCCGCCTCGATTTCAACCTCTTTTATACCCACCAACGTCTGGCGCGAGGGAGGCGGGCGTCCTTTGATAAACCTGCTGTACCTGCCGAGGGATCGATTCCGGTGCTATGATCATGCCATGCTGGGATGGGGAGGAAGCGACGGTGTGTGTAAGAGGCGGAGTGGAAGGCACATTATATTCGTAGCGAAGCGTGATGAAGAAGCAACTATGTGTGACGAAAAGTAGAATTGATACCGAAAGAATTCCATAAGTCTGTTGTATGTTGTTGTGCACGATACATGTTTGTGCGATCGCCGGACATGGGCAGTATTTCCATGCTTTTTGGTGTCCTACTGCGAGGTAGGCACATGGCTTTTCTCTTGTTCGATTTGGGGGGCTCGCAGGAGGGCACACAAACCCACACTAAACTTTTCAGTAGCACGTTGATGCTCATCCGAAAGGATATGATATTTAACTAGAATACGAGGCTTGGCGCCCGACCAGTCGGCTTTCGTATCCTATCGTTGAGCACATGACGTTGTGCACCACGGGGTACTCGCCCTTTATAATGCAGCTTTTTTGACAAGGCATAGTCAGACGTAGGGCCGTGAATTGGAGTCCTTGGGTATAGCTGCGCTAGGTTGGGCAAGGCAGTGTACATGCCCCGGAAGGCACGCGAGGCGGCGAACTAGACTACCCGGATGTCTCCCACCTCCAAGCCGGGCAGATGCGGGAACGGATCATTGCATTGAACGCACCTCTTCACGGGTGGTGGTAGCTACGTTCTCCTGTATTTACGGACAAGAATTCCTGAGTGTTAGCGTGGATCTCGAGGGCGGGCTGGGCGTGAAATTGGACGTGAGGTGGTTACGTTGAGCTGAGACCGTGCTCCTGCTCCCTGGGGTCGTCTCCATCTCGCGCTGATTACTTTGGTTCACTCCGTTCTCTTTGCACTCCTCACACACATAGGGCATTTGAAGCATGCAGAGCTCCCTGATGGCCTGCGGTCGGTTGGGTACCTCTCGACTTCAGGTCACAGCACCAGCAACCCATCACCTTTGGTACAGGTGCCTCTCTGCCCCTCCGCAAAAGCCCCCTCCTCCCCCATCACCAGAGGAACTAGAGAAAATGGTCAGCGCTTCCGAAAGCCACGTGAAGGAGATTCGCGCGGGGACTATGAAGAAAGTTCAGCCTTATCTCGTCGCGGACGTGCCTGATTTGCCGACTTACCTGCCGCAGAAGGAAGAAGAGATGGCTGTGTTGAACGAGCAACCCGCAAACCAGCGGGCTCGCAAAGTTACCATCCGTCAGAAGGCGCAAACGGCCATGCAATCAGCAGCAAACAAGAGCTACCCTTGGTACATCTCTTGGGGTTCCCAGGAACGTTGGTCTAACCCCTTGATGGGTTGGACGTCGACTGCTGATCCCCTGAGCAATCAACAGCTGGCTTTCGACACGGCAGAGGAAGCGGCTCGTTTCGCTAAGCGTCAAGGCTGGGCGGTCTCAATTGAGCCTCCAATTTCTCGGGAACAAGTCTTGGGGACCAAGAAGTACGCCTTCAATTTTTTGGCGGAGGATGTGGAGAACAAATTGAAGCGAGAGGGCACCAAAACAAAGCAGTTCACAAACCCTGGCTACACGGCTTCGAATTGGTTTCAACCGCTCAAGTATCACGGTGACGGAGAATGCGAGCAGCACGGCCCGCCACGGGAGGGAGCGAAGAAGAAATAGGTCGAGTGACGCGCCCGGGGAGAAATTGATGGGAGGTGATAATATAGTGGCGACTCAGGAGGGTCTGAGGGGGAGGACGCGGCTCGCGTGGGACGAGAAAGGGTGCGTGTTCATTGATGGGAATTGTCGTCGATGTTCTTGCGTGAAGTATGTGTCTGGTTGGTGGAAACATGAGGTGGACTGGACGGGAGAAGCCGCCACCGGGGCGAGACGCCTAGGTAGCCTGATGTTGGGAGGGAAACTGGCGTTCACCTCGCACTGGTGCGGGATTACCTGGATTGAAGCGTTGAAAGTGGTGCCAATGTCTTGTACAACGGAGGCCCGAGGCCAACTATTGCGGCCATTCCGCCTGGTGCTTGTCTACCGCGAAGACACTCACGCGTGAGAGGCGTGGCTCACCGATTGTCAATCATGAATTTATGTCCATTGTCTGCACGACCGTGCTCTCAGTCTTGGCTGTTGCATTCTTCTTTGTCAATATATTACTTGGAAGCATTGTCTCGCGAACTTCTCTCGCCACACCAATAAACACATGTCCGTCTTGGTCCTCTCTCGCTCCTCCCTTTACCTTACTGCACACACTGCCAGGGCTCTGTTCTCACTCACTTCAGAAATATGTCCTATTACTCGTACAGGCCGTGCTCCTTGCCTCTCCCTATTGCACATGCACGGCCGCCAATGGTTCCCGCGCGTCCCTCCCTCCCTCCCTCCCTCCCTCATGCCCCCTGCCTTCCTCCTGTTGGGTGACTGTTTTGTCAACGTATATGGACACGAGTTTCAATTGCGCCGGTCGAAGCTGGGGATGGAGAAGAGGGAAGAGGTCGTCGCCCAGGACCGGGTGCAGGGCCGCTAGGAAGGAGACGGTCGCCATGCGCATGACGATGTCGGGGTCGTTCAGGTGGTGGACGAGGACGGGGAGGAGGGCAGGGAGGGTAGAGGAGATGGGGCCTGGCGTGGATGGCAGGCGAGCGAGGAGCTTGGGCAACGTCCGGAGGGCCAAGAGGAGATGCGGGCGGGGAAGGGGGTGGGGGGTTGCCGGTGTGAGAAGGGCGGAAAGGGAACGGTAGAGGTGGCCAGGGTCGGGGAGCAGGAGGAAGAGGTAGGTCAAGACTTTCTCCGCGTGCTGGAAGAGTTCGAGGGAGGACGTGGAGGCGCAGGCCAGGAGGGAGGGAAGGAGGGAGGGCAGGTAGGGAAGGAAGGAGCGGGCTTTGGGGGGGTCGGAGCGGGCGACGCGCAGGAGGTGGCGGAGGCCACGCAGGGAAAGGTAGACGGGCGTGGGAAAGGCTTTGCTGCCTTGGGCTGGTTTTACGACCGTGCCCCATACGTCCATATCCAGGCTCCCAAGGCCGCGCTCGCCCGCCCCCTGCAGCAAGGGGCAGGTGTCGGTGGTGAGCGGGGCGGCGGCCCCGGGTACCTGCTGCAATCCGGTCATGAAGGCCGTCATGGTTGCCTGGAAGTACCGATCCCACATGTCCGGCCCGCCTTCGCCCATGAGGGCCATCAGCTCCTCCAAGGCTTGGCCTTTCCCGCCTGGCGGGGCCAGCTCGTCCACCAGCGTTCGCAATGCCCAGGCTGCACGGACGTCGCTCTCCTCCGCCTTTTCGCTCCGGACGTGCCGGGCCCTGTCCCGGCTCACGCCCGGCGCCTGAGGACGCGCTTTCTTCTTACTCTCTACCCGCCCGCCCGCTTCGCTTCCCGGGGGGAATGTCGGAGCATTTTCGAAAGGTGCCAGGCCGTAGTTCCCTTCAGGCTGGGTTTCGACGTTTTCTTTGGCAGCATTCGCGCCATCTTCGCCGTTCACCGAGTCCGGCAACCGGCTGCGGGGTGGGTGCGGGGGCGCCGAGGCAGGGTGTGGGCTGCTACTGACGCTACCGGTGGCGGCGACTCCCGTCGTGGAGGAGGGAGAGCGCCGCCCAGGGTGGGGTGGGGCGTGCGCGGGCTCGGCCCGTCCACGAGAAGGGTGTGTCTGCGCGAGGTCAGGGACCGCGTCCCAGCCGGTGACCTCCCCTGGCGTCGTTTCGGTCTGTGGCGCCTTGGGAGGGGGTTCCTGCCGCGTCCCGTGCTGGTGTTGCTGCGGTTGCTGTCGGTTTGGATGCAGTTGCTGCTGCTGCTGTTGCAGGACCCGTCGCACCGCCATTTGAGGCTCGGCGGGCAGATTTCCCAGATGCTCCATGAAAGCCCCGTGCTGCGTTTTCCAGAGAGCGACAAGACAGGAGGACGCGGCTCGTTCCACCGCCGGGAGGGGGCGAGGATGGGCCAGTATCAGGGTCGAGAGTTTGTTCATAAGACTCCGCAGGGCAGGGCCGTGGGCGAAAAACGAGGCGGCCGCAGGCACAAGGGTCTCCAGCAGCTCCAAGCCAACGGCTTTGGCGCGCTCGGCCGGTTGGTCGTGGCAGGTCCGCGCTAAGGACGCAGCCAGGAGGGAGGGCTCGAGCACGGCTTGGCACCGGCGGATGATGGTGTGCGTCAAGGTCCGGACTTGCTCCTTAGGGTCCCCGGTCTTGTGGAGGACGCGGGCGAGGAAGGGGTCCAGGGCGGGCGGGACGGCTTCGGCCAGGAAGGCGGGGCTGGGGATGAGGAGGAACTCGGCAGCGACCTCCAAGGCGGCGTGGGCCACGCGCTGGTTAGCATCCTGGAGCCGGTGGGTGACCAGGGTGAAAAAGCGGACGAGGAGGGCCGTCTCGGGCGGGTCGAGGATCAGGGCGGGGAAGGAGGAGGAGGAGGAAGAGGAGGAGGAAGAATCCGAAACAGGGAAATTGGGCTCGGTCAGGAGGTGGAGTTTGGCTGCGGCGTCCTCCAGACCTCGAGCCCGCAGGTTCCAGACGGTGGAGTCTGCGTCTTGAAGGATCTCCTCCCACGTCCGGGTATTGGAGCCTGTCCCCCCCCCGGATGCCTTGAGAGAGCCGGTGCCTGTCTCCGCGGGCTTGTTGGCCGGAACATGGGCTGGGGTTTTCCCCTCTGTCCGGACGGAGGCCTGCGGGCCAGTGGGACGCACTACCCGCAAAGGGCCCGTGATACTGAGGCGACGGCCGGGGGCGGGGCGGGTCGCTTCCTCCGAGGGTGCCGACGCCGAAAGGGAGGAAGATCTTGGACCCTCCGGAGCTTCCAGGCCGGTGGGTACCGGGGGAGGACCACCAGGGGCTGGATGCGAAGGGGCCTTGGGAGGCTTGGGACCGTTCCCCCGCTGATGGGGCGGTCCTGACGGAGGAACCGCGCCACTGCGTCCGCCTCTCTTGGGCCCTCCCAACGCTGCCGTCTTTTCCCCTCCGCCCCCCATGCCTGTGGAGCCTGCAAGCCCCGAAGCCGAGGGCCCGGGGGGCTGGGCCTTGGCCGGAGCAACGACTCGAAGCGCCCCACCTCCCGACAGACTCTGTCTGCGCGGCCCTCGATGAAAAACGGTGCCCCCGACGGTCGGCGCCGAAGTTGTGGTGGAATGGGCCTCCAAGACGGTCGTGGAGGCCGTGGGATGGCTGGAGATGGTCTCCCCGGCCCGGGAAAGGCCTGGACCGGCGGGGTCCTGTTCTGCAAGAGCAGCAGGCGTCGCCGCAAGCTCGCTGGAGGAGTACTGGCTGACGACGGTGTAGCGCGTGGTAGGCACCAAGGCGGCCACGGAGGCGGACGTCGCCAGGTGCTGCTCTTTCCGCACGGCTTTCTGCCGGTTCGGGTCCAAGCTTTCCAAAACCTCGTCCGCTTCCCCTGGAAATTTTCGACGGAAAGCCCAGAAACATTGCCTGGCAGCCGCACGTACAGGTTCCTTCTTATCCGCCACGGCAGCCTTGAGCATCACCCCCACCGCGTCCACCGCCCTGTCGAAGGAGACGGCGTCCCAATGCCAGAGAGCCAGCGTGATCGCCGCGACGCACCGAAGCCGCTCCGTGTCGTTCTTGGAGGTCGTTCCCTCGAGCAAAATGGGGAGCAAGCGGGGAAAGCCCTGGCGTGTGCAAGACACGAGGCACCGGAGGCATTGATCCGCCGAGAGAGCCATGACGGAGATGTTGACTTGGGTCGTCTTGAGCACAGCCGGGGCCCACAGGTCGGCCAGGGGCAGCATGTCGTCCCCCAAGACCTGTGCGAGAATGGCCACGGTCAAACAGCCTTCCCTGGAAAGCGTGGAGCGGAGGCTGAGGATCTGCTGGGTGAGGAGCTGTTGGATGGCGCGGAGCCCGGGCACGAAGGTTGGGAGCCGCCCGCCCCCCCCCACGGCCAGGCCTTGGACCCGGTGCAATGCCGCCGTGCGTACTTGCCAGTCATCTTCCGAAGCAGTCAGGCCCACGGCGATGCTCTGCATTTCCTGAGCCAGCTCCTTGTCGGAGCGGACGGCGACGGGAACGACCTCGCTGGGCGCGTCAACGTGCTCCGAGACCTTGCACTCCTTCTCCCCCACGAGGCCGGGACCCCGGGGGGGGGGGGGGGGATGGCTCCGACAGATCGGGAGACCGGTGCTTGTGACAGGTCGACGGGGACCATGGACGAAGCCGACGGCGGGAGGAGTTCCACCGACGGCATATCGCTGGGCAGGAACTCGTCGTCGCTGCTGCTGCTGCTGCTGTCTGCAGCGCCCTCCTCTTTCCTTCCCCCACCTCTGTTAACATTTGCTGCAGCTGCTTGAGGTGAGGCCCTTTCAAACCCACCTTCTTCAACTCCGCCAAGACCTCGGGCTCCCCGCCCTCCCTCCCTTGCTCTCTTGTCCCCGTTACCACCTGCTCCAGCCCCTGCCGGGCGTGAGAGCGCACTTGAGCGTTGGTATCGGCCACCAAAGCAACCAGGATCTCGAGTAGCAGCTGGCGTTCCTCTTTACTGAATTCGGAAAGCAGGGGGAGCACGAATTCGACCAAAAAGCTGGCCATTTCTTGACGCAACCGGGGGTTGCGATGTCCCACCGTGGGTCGAAGACCTTTAAGGACAGATGACGATCCCTCGCCCACTTTCTCCATGAACAATGCCAGCACTTCTCGGGCTCGACTGCGCACTGAGGGGCGGGAATCGCCCAGCACTTCAGCAACTGCGGTGGACAGTTCCGTGGCGTACGGCGTGAGTTCGTAATACGTGAGTTGAGGGGTCAGGGCGACCAGGCATTCCAATGCTTGCAAACGCACTTGCGAGTTATCGCACCGCAGGCCCCCCTCGATCTGTCCAAGCACGCTCTCTTGCCAGTCATCCGGCAGAAACCAGGCCTCATGCTGCAACGTAGATTTTAGGAACGAGAGCTCGGCTAGACAGGTTTTGGGGCTCTGTTGTTGCTGGTACTGGTCCAGAACACGGTCTAGCGAAGCCATGGACAAGAATTTTGCAACAGCACCACTGGATGGGGAGCTTGGAG
This sequence comes from Microchloropsis gaditana, assembly GCF_000240725.1. NCBI lineage: Eukaryota > Eustigmatophyceae > Eustigmatales > Monodopsidaceae > Microchloropsis > Microchloropsis gaditana. Next base: position 8,801 of record NW_005803801.1, read on the forward strand.
CTTCCACGACGGCCGAGTGGTCCAAGGCATCCTCCAATTTGGTGGCCAGGCTGTCGTCCATGGGAAAGCCCTAGTAGAGCGTTTCGAGGGGAGGACGTCAGAGAGAGGGAAGGGTTACGTCTCAAAATGCAAAGACAGATACACTAATCATACAGCAGCATCCACTTTCCGTGTATAAGCCCCGGCGATGACAATTTTGTGCGTCTGGAGGTGCTTCACCCTCAGCTTTTCATTCCGCCAGACGAGGCGGGAACTCGGTGATGTAACCTGTGGAAGCGACCAGGTTGCCAAAACCCTGATCCTGATGTGCACCCATCCACGACAAGAATCTATTTAAACTTCCTATCGAAATGCTTCCATACTTATCGAAATTTCGCTTGGAAACCTCGAAAAAGGGAAGCATAGATGTATGTTTTTTGCGACGCGTAGGCGAGGCGCGATGGGCCTCGGAGACCCTCGCCGACGGGAACAGAGACATCCTCCAAGTTTTTACAACCCTGCCTTCAAAATCTTATCTCGAGCACAGGTAGCATTGGATTGTAATCGCCTTACATCCCACGCCACGGTCGCACCGTAAGATGAGGACGTGGTGGTCATGATTTTTGACTATGATCGGAGGGCCCTTCGCCTTGGTTTTGCCGGGTATGGTGGGCGAGCGGCTTGCCAACACGTTCTCTCAACAGAAAGGGGGACTGCCACCTGAGCTCTAACTCGCTTCGAGGGCATATATAACGGCCTGATTACCAACACAGTGACTTATTTGAAAGGAAGTGGTGCTCTGCCACGAAGGATCTTCGGGAGATGGAAAAAGGTAGTGATGGCGTCTTAGACCAGGTGAGAGGTTCAGGAGAAAGGTGCTATCCAGCCTGATGGAGCGCAACTTAGAGATTTTCGCCCGTCTAATACTATTAAAATGTAGGTATGTTCATACTTTTTGATGGTGCATGGTCGGCTTTTCGCCACTCAAGCACACGCTTCATACATAAGGGTTTCCCTTTTCCCCGCCTCTGAGCCCAAAACTTCTCCGACACTCTGCGCCGCAGTCTCCCCCACTGTGAAAACCCGCCGTGGAAAACGTGTGACCAGACGATACGTCATATGTAAGCGGTCATGATCACTACTGACTGATGTGGCTTCAACGAACCGAAAAACATCCTGAAACGGTTGAGATCTCAAAAATCTGCGGGAAATCATCGACCCATCCGGCTTCCGCACCACCAGAGCGATCCAATCGCCGTTCCCTTCATCCGGTTCGGGTGCCAACTTTGATAATTGTGCGGCTATCATGCTCTTTCGTCTCTCTTCCTCTTTTGCCCCACTGTTCACCGACGGCTCCTCCATGCCCGCTTCCTGCCCACGGCTCTCGCACGATTGGGACACGCGCGGTGGAGGTCCTCCGCCGCCTACAACTTGCCCCTTAACGCCACCCGCATCCGTTGACAACCTCTTCTCCACCCTTTCCCTCTCCGTCTGCTCCTCTGGCACCTCCACGTCCACAGTCAAATCCGTGTCAATCACCGTCACCGCTTGAGTGGGCTCCAATCCTATCACCCGCAGATCGAAACACCTCCCTCGGTACCACACTTGAAGCACGTCTCCCTCTGACAGCGTCGCGTGGTTCTGTAAATTCATCTCTAGCATGCCTTTGAGCTCTGGGACGTGCCAGAGGTTGCCTGTCCGGGGCTGGACCTTGGCGTAGGTGCCTTTCTCGAGGCGGACATATTTTACTCGGACCTTCCATCCCGAGCCCCACGCCGAGGACGCTCTCGAATCCCCCTCTTCGCCGCCAGGACCTTCCATTCTTTTTTCCATGCCCCGACTTCCGGCCTCTCTTGTCTCCTCCGGCTCCGCCTCGAGGCTCTTTCGGACTTTTAAAGGCAAGCCGATGCGACCGTCTTCGGCCGAGAATTCCAAGACGCCTGCGTGCGTCACGCGCGCCCCCGCAGGTAGTTGTTTGCTTTTGTTGCCTTCGGCAGGTAGAAGACTTAATTGGAACAGCATGGGTCCCAGCGCCAGGGCATCCTGTTGAGTCAATGTTTCCAGCGCGCTTGGTGGTAGGATGATCTTATCCCCCTCCCCTGAAACCTTATACGGCCACAAATCACACGAGTACGTTATCCCTGCCGTCAGTCTCTTTTCTTCTTCTGCAGCCAGCCGATCTTGTTCTATTCTGTCCAGCTGTGCCTGTCGCCGTTTTTCGACGGCATCCTGGATGAGCTGATGCTGACGCTTGGCCTCCTCTTGAGCCTTGCGCTCCCTGTATCGACAGGTCCAAAGGATGAGCTCTCCAAAATGCGTAAAGGCTTATCAATCGCAAAAGAATGCTTTAAGTGCATATCATCTACCTCATACAAAGTTTATGCTTCTTTTTCCCGTGAGTGTTGCAAAAAAAGGACTAAAGACCAACCCTCGTATCGGTACTCACCGCTCAGCCTTCCGCAAGGCCTCTGCTCGTCGTTTTTCCTGCTCTTTTTTGAGCTTGGAGACGCTGCGGTCGAAATCCATTTAAATCTCCCCCTAGAATTTCTCACTGAGGCTCTCTGATCAGTGTGTGGCGCAACATTTTGTTCAAGTAAATGGGAAGAGAAGTAGCTAACGGCTGAACTCGACACGCGCCTGAGATCTCCACAGTCCAATAAATTTTGTGAACGGGCGGGCCATCGTAACTGAAGTGTCCATATGTACAAGTTTCTTATGCATGCGTTTGCAGCATGCGCACACGTGTGCTTCTCCAATGAGTGAACTAGCGCATTTTTCAAGAATGGTGTGGTTCCAACCCCAACGAACATCAATTGCGTCATCGACATGACTTTGTTCGCCTACCACGCCTCGATGATGAGCATTTCGTAAAACGAAAAGGCGACGCCATGTCTCGAACCCAAAAAAATACGTTAGGAAGACGGTGCAAGTTCTTGAGCATCATCGTGCAATGTATAGTTTCAAATAGCTTGTTGTTTGTTCCACGGTGATCATACATGGCTGCTCTGCATCAGCCCCCCGCTGAAAACTCTGATTTTAGTTTTCAAACTATTGCCTCATTGAACGTCCGATCATCCCATTCACGATGACACGAAGCTTGTATAAAGATGGTGACGACACGTAGACTTGCGAAGCACATGCATTTGAATCATAGTAACATTTTTACTCTCGAGCCTGATCCACCTGCCTATTCCACCCTATCTGTTCAGTCTTTGCAATTAGCCATGGGTTTGCTTTCTATACTCAAGGTACGTGGAGGCTTGATGGATATTGCAGCGACAGTCGTTATATAAATGGAATTATTTGTGTGGGAAACGCGGCTTCTCATATTACGTACTTTCTGGCTCTTTCAATCTTCTTTCCGTTCTCGCCATTCCCGCTTTTGGATGCCTGAATCGCGTTATAACGTGTGCAGAAAGTCAAGCGAAAAGAGAAAGAGATGCGTCTCCTGATTCTTGGGCTAGATAATGCCGGTAAAACGACAATTTTGAAGGTAAGAATAGTGAATACACATCAAACGGCGCAACAGGATGAATGAAACAATATGGATACATGATGTCAGAAAAATGGGGTCATCGGGCCACTTTGAATAGTGGTCTTATGAAGACATGGTGACGTTGTGCATGGTACAATTGTTGGATACCGATATGGGATAGAATGGCATCCTTTGGATGTTGAAAGGCGAGGTAGAAAAGGTGAAAAATTCATGTCTTTCGAGCATGTTAAATACGGTGAGCTTTGAGTGGATTATGGAAGAAGGCAATAGGGTGTAAGATGGGCAAGACCATTAAAGTTCATAGAATATTCTCTTCCCTGGTCTACTTTTTCCTCGAAGAAATTCAACGGCGAGGAAATAAGCACCATTGAGCCCACCCTCGGCTTCAACATCAAGACCCTCGAATATCAAGGATACCTTTTGAACGTGTGGGACGTAGGGGGGCAGCAGACGATCCGTTCCTACTGGCGGAACTACTTTGAAGCGACGGACGGTTTGATATGGGTCGTGGATAGCGCAGACCGGCGACGGCTAGAAGTGTGCAGACAGGAACTTCATGCGTTGCTCCAGCAGGAAAAGCTGGCGGGGGCCTCCTTGTTGGTATTTGCGAACAAACAGGACTTACAAGGAGCACTTCCCCCCGGCGAGATCGCACTGACATTGGGATTGGAGGACGAGGCGTTTGCGAAAGGACGGCATTGGACGATCGTAGGCTGCAGTGCGATGACGGGCGACGGGCTCGAGCACGGAGTTGGATGGATGGTCAGGGACATTGCCAGCCGGATATTCATGTTAAATTAAGTGACAGGAAATGTGTGAAGAAAATGACCTGTACAGCATGTCCAACCGGGCAAGAAACAAAGCATAGACTCGCCATGTAAAGCATCTATGCGGAAGTTGATTTTCAGTATCGTTTTCCTGGAATTTCCGGTACCTGGCCCCATAATTCTTTACCTCGCGTAAATTCTCGCACCAAATACTGCTCATAAGGCTAAGGCCTACGTCGGTCGGCATTCCTTTTCTAGCTCGTACTCGGCGTCTCTTTCCGGTCCTCTGGCATGCGCCAGATGAATATTCCTCCCTCTTCCCCGACGGACACGATGCGACGTTCATCGGGACTGACTTTGACGTCCTGAATGGGTCCGCTGTGGCCATGCCCTACACTCAGCACCACCCCTTCTACGTACGCCCATACTTTCACGAGGTTGTCTGCCCCGCCCGAGACAAACATTTCACCGCCTACCACGACGTCCAAGGCTCGCACAGCATTTTCCCCGCCTTTTAACACGCGAATCAGCGATCCGTCGTAAGCGTCATAGTATGTGATGTGGTGATTGCTTCCACACGTCAAAAGCTGGGAACCGTCGGGATGAAAGAGGGCAGCTTCATATAGCGCAGGTTCCATGACGGCTAGCAGTCGAGTGTGGGCTTGAAGATCCCAGACTATGCAGGAACCATCGGCGGACGCACTCACGCACCTTTCATTATCTTCAGTAACACACAAAGATGTCACAGCCGCCCGGTGCTCTTTGGCGGAAAAGACCATGGACTGCCATGCCGAGGCAACGTGCCACAGGCGAATCCTCCCATCCTCCCCTCCCGTCAAAAGTCTCCAAGGGGGGGAGCTCTCTTTTGCGTCGTGGCAAACGGCCAATGCCGTTACGGCACCCTCTGTGTGGGCGTTGCTTATCACAAATTTAAGCTTCCCACTTTCTGGTAGAAAGCCGCGGACCTTGCCATCACTCCAGCCGCTTATAATCGTATTGCCCGTGGGCGTGATCGTCACAGCTTTGGCCTCCAAATTAGGAACCTGTATTCGGAGTAATTCCTGGCGCAATGCCACATTCCAGACACGGACATCATTCAGTGAACATGTTATAATTAGATCAGAGCAGTGCGCTGGAAAGACCAACCCATTTATAGGTGCGTAGTGGCAGGTGCCACGCAGTCCCGGCACAAATTTTTGAAAGTTGAGGTAGTATCGATTTGATTGATCTGTCGCCGCTAAGAATCCCATGCTGTCCGGTGCAATGGCCAAAGATGTGACAGAGCCGAGAAGGCTAGTCGCTTTACCAGCGACGAATTTGAGGGTTGTGGGTAACACCACGGCAACTTTTCCGTCTCCGGCACCCACGAGCAAATTATTGTTGCCCGTCATGATGTTTGTGAAGCACGCTAGGCTTCGAATCCCTTTGTGAAATTTTATTGTGGAGACAGCGTCCAAAATTGGCCGGATCTTATCGGGTTCATTATTGGAGCGTGGCATGGGGTCACGATCGATGCGGACACGAACTAAGTCTCCGGTGTGGGTACCGCAATAGCAGATTTCGTCGTTGGGGGCTATGGATAAGGTGGTATAAACTCGACGTAGGCTACCCGTGGCTGTTTCCATGTAATGCATCTTGAGGGCCGGCGCATCGACTTGCCACACACGCAAGGAATAGTATCCCCCCGTTACGAAACGATCATTCCGACCATGCAGCCACCGTAGGCAAAGTGTTCCTTTCTCAGTAATTCTATCACCACATACAATTCGTGATGAATTGCGCAAGGAAGGCTTTGCGCCGGTGGTGAATGAGGTATGGGTTTCTTCGTCGTGGTTGGATGACTGTGATCGTAAGTCCCAAACTATCACGGTGTTGTCGTCTTGGCCGCCTGCACTTGCCAAAAAGTTTCCGTCGTGAGAAAAGTCAAGACTCTGAACTTTGCCAATGTGCTGGTTGAGGCGGTAAATTATCAAGCGGTCCATCTGAAAATGATTTTTTGTTACAGAATTGGATGTAGCTGAAGTATTATCTGCCAGGCTTTTTGCTGTGTCCAGGTCCCAGATACATATGTCTGTTTTGCTGCTCGGTGTTATTCCCTCGTGACCTGTCGCTAAGCGCGAGCCATCCCTCGATATTGCTAAAGCACTGACTGAAATTCCTGTATGCCCTTGCAAGAAACATTGATGCTCAGTTGCTAAATTTTGGACGATGACCATTGAGCCCAAGGGATAGGCAATATAATTGCCATCCGGTGTATATTGAAGGCCATCAGAGACACGACCATTGAATCCAAGCATGCCCTCTAAGGCCAAGTCCTTATCTTTTGTACCAGAAAGTGATGAAAAGTCAGTAGTCGAAGCAATTGATGCCATTGTCACCTATATGGATGTGAGGATGATTAAAGGGTCAAACAGTGACGGCATAGTTTACAAAAATAAATGTTACAATGCCATCAGACGTAGCTTATATGCATGTACTTAACTTCTCATAACCACGGCTTTTGGCCAAAATGGCATTTAGCTTCGAGCGAGCCGTTACTACCGACCGTTGAGCCCTCACTTTGATTAAAGCTCGTTTGCTTTGTCTACATTTCCAGTGATAGAATTTTTTCCAAAAGCGTCAAGTCAAAGATGACCGTAGATAAGAATAATCTTTCAATAAGCGCGGAGTATCATAAAGGTAGTAGGCATGGTGCCATTCTGTGCTCATTTCCTAGTGCTCCGCATTGTGACGTACGTCCTTCAGGTCTTTTTCTTTTTGAATCTTCTCCGTCAGCCGCTTCTTCCCTCTGGACCACCATTTTTACTAGTGGGTCAATACCTAGGTATCAGCAAAAGTAGTTCGAGGACTGAGGTTATCATATGTTGTAAAGCTTTAAAAGTGTTAGACTAGTGGGCACATTTATGTTTGTCGGATCCAAAATAGGCCTGGGAGAGGATAGGGACGCTTGGTAGTACTGAGGGGCTGGTCGTGACTTTCGTGTCGGAGACGGCGGGAATGATGTCCATATTTCACGAAAATCTTTTTAAGCCCTTGTGTAAGAAGCTTTAAAACTAGAAATTACTCGCTAATTGTGTCGGTCCTGGTAGAAATGAATGTGTGAGATTACAACGGCATATCAGTAGAGTTCAAAGGTGTTTAATTACCTGTCACCTTTCTTCCTTTTGCTCCAATGCCCATTCGCGGGAAAATATGCATGAACCTCTACTTGGGATGGGAAAGTGATTCAAGTAATTCTCAGGGCGGAAGACTATATAGACTGACTACATTGATGGTACTTATATCATCGAGACTGTAGAATCAAACGCCATGCCTAACATGTACGGAAGAGACGATCACTTTTACGTGACGGAAATTCTGCCTGATATGCTTTAAGAGGTGCATACCACAACCAAGATATTGTGTTTCCTCCGACTTAGATTTCTTTACTGAATTTACCATGCGTTATTTAGAAAGCAATGAATAACACCACTGAGCGGCCTCGATTCCTCCCGGTGTCTCGTATTCTTCCCTCAATTTCGCCTCCTACCATTTCTTTCTCATTTTTGATCATTTTCAATTTTAGATTCGACGACCGACTCTTTATGACCATGCTTTTAAATACGTTGACCAATACAAACTTGAAACTGAATGACGTCAGGCAGTTGTGTTCATGGCAGGTGCCCAGTTTCCTCCCTCCCCACCCAAAGCCCCAATTCCCGCTGCCTGTGGATCCCCCACGGGTGTCACCACAGGATGATTCAAGTAATGATAGCTTTGGTCCTGCAAAAAAATTGCAGTGGAACATTGAATGTTCGTCCCGTCCAAGCGTACTGTGAGCAACAAATCATAAGAAAAATGCTCGTTTGCCGTGAACTGCATCGAGCCACTGACTGTCTGTCCCCTGTTTACCGCGATGGGCTCCGGTAAGAGCAACCGACATTGGTACCAGTGCGTCCCAGGTGCCGCGGGACTGGTCGACAGCACCACGGGCGTATTACCGCCAGCCCCAGACCCTGCGAACTCGATGTCGAACCAGCAACCCATCCCATGCATGAGGGCAGTGCGTTCCGCCCGAAACGTAAAAGGCACCTGGAAGCTTTGCAAATCTGCGTGTGTCACGCACAGGAAATCCACCCGGTGCCGCACTGGCGCAGAGGGCGCAAGCACGCACGAGGGATGAAAGTAACCGACCACAGGCTGCGCGAAATATTCGGCTTGGGCGTCTTTTTGCAGGCTCGTCAGGTCGACGCCGTAGAAATCTTTCGAGGTGGACCAGAAAGCCGTCTTTCCCAACTGCTCGTTGTAAAGCAACTCGTCTGTGAAAGGGACCATGACGATGTCCCCGGCATTTGGAAACATCAGCCCCCCCTGTTTGAGCCATTTATCACGTGCTGTTAGGTACGTCTCCAACATTCGTTCATGCACCAACAGGAACCCAATCGGCTCGGAGACAATAATGTCCACCATTTCCGGTAGCTCCATCTCTTCCACCCTTTTCTTCACCACCATGATCCTTCCCTCCAATCCGTTTGCCTTCACTAGCGTTTCGGCATGCTTGGCCATCCCGCTGGCTTCCACCGCGTACACCTTGCGGGCGCCTGCCTGGATGGCGAAAAATGCCAATATCCCTGTGCCCGTTCCCACGTCAAGGACAACCTTGTCTTGAAAATCAGCTTTGTGTGTTAGGAAAGCGTTTCGGTAGGTGCCGGTGCGAATGTTGTCCTGCATCATGTTTTGTTGATGAAGGAGTTGGGCGTCTGGATGGGGTGAGGAAGGGAGGTTGGGGCGTAAATTTAACGTACGAACAAGACGGGACAACCTTTACGGCAGAATTATCCGTCAATGCTTATACGTTCACGTACAATAGCGTGTGAATGGGTTCTTGGACGTTTGTGTGTCGTCGTTTTCTGCCTCGTGGCCCCCCTTCGGCCTTCCGTTAGAAACAGGCGGCATCTCGGAACACCCGGGGCGAAAGGAAGCACGGGACCGACCTGTGATAGGCGCGAAAAGAGATGCGCATGCATGCACGAGGATGCACGTGAGTGAATGCTTAGTGACGCATGGCACAGGCTGTAGGAAGAGGAAAGATGGCATCAAGATTCCGGGATCCTCCGGCAGGAGGTTTTCCGAGGCGGACCGTATCGTGAGCCTTTATGGCTTCAAAACAGCGTCGCTCAAAAACGTCACGCGTCGCCACCATGTGCCAACCTACTGGGGTTCCACTCTCGATGCTATGTTAGAAATAAAGCCTGAGAGGAAGCAGAGTGCAGTGAAAGTCTCCGTCTATAGACAGTGTACACGTCACGTCTCGAGCTCCGCGCTTGACAACCATCATTTGATTGGATATGTATTGTTTTCCACTTTTTTAACGCGCTGAGCAGTCTAGCCGCCCCGCAAGCTCCGGAGCACCGCCTCTTCTTGTTCTCGCAAAGACATGCCCTCAACCAATCTGTCCTGGCGTCCCTCATTTACGACGTTGTCGTTGTTCACCTCCTCCTCCTCGCCCTCCTCCTCTTCCTCATCCACCTCTCCTTCATCCTCATCCTGCTCCCCTGATTCCTCTTCCTCCTCAAAACTCCCAAGAGCCACCCCATTCCCCAATTGAGCCTCTTCTTGTTCCTCCTCCCTTTCTCCTTTCTCACGAACTCGCCTTTTCTTGTGCTTCTCCCGAACCCGTTCGCGCTCTTTTGCCCGATCCTCTTCCCGACTGACCAGAAGCCGTCGTTGTACCGCCTGAACGTACGCCTCGTTTTGAGCCTTTAAGGTCATCATATCCGAAACCAACCCCTCGCTCTCAGCCTCCCTGGTTAGTCGGTCCCTCCTCTCACTCTTCGGCTCTCCATCGAGCTGCTTCATTCCTTTTGCCCCTTTTCCCTCCTCCACTACCTCCTCATCACTTTCCTCTGCAAACACGATCTTCTTATTTTGACTGCGTGTCCTCTCGACCACAATTTTCATCTTCTCCTTCTTTGCCTTCTTTCTCTTGGCTTTCTCCAACAAGCTCTCTGCCTCCTCCGCGTCCTCCATGTCCCACGAATGCTTCCGCTTCACCCGCAGCAGCCCTCCTCCCCCCTCATCCTCATCGTTTTCTGATCCATCTTCACCTCCAACCTCCTCCGCCTCCTCTCCCTCCTCCTCTGACCCATCCTTCCCACCCTCCCTCCTCCTTCCGGCCCCCTGCTCCCCTTCCGACCCCACCCCCTCCCCCTCCTCCTCCCGCCTCCGCTCCCTGGCTTTCTCCGCCCGCTCCATCTTGATCTTCTCTTTCAGGCGTTCCAAAGCCCGACTTCGGTTCTTCTTCTCCCTCACCGCCTCCCTCCCTTCCTCCGCCCCCCCCTCGCCCTCCTTCAGCGCCTTGAGGAATTTGGTGGATGGGCACTTGGACAAACCCAGGGCATCGGCGAAGGCCTCCACGTCCAGCGCCGAGATATCGAAGACGTCCTTGAGCGGCATGAGTGCCACGGACCGGAGGTAGGACACGAAGGCCTTCTGGGCCAAGCGCTTGCACTCCGGGTTGGAGGCGACCACCGCCGCTGTCTTTTGCCGGACGCTGGTGGTCTTGCTCGGGTTCACCGTCACCCGTGAGATGGGCACATGCGCGGCTTCCAACCGGCGCAGCATGCCTCCTTCTTCGCTGGGCAAAAGGAAGAGGAGGGAGCGGCCTCCGCTTCGGTAGCGTGCCGTCCGGCCCACCCGATGGATGTACATGGCCGTGTCCTCTGGGGCATCCACCTGAACCACCCAGTCGCAGGCGGGAAAATCCAGGCCCCGGGCCGCAATGTCAGTGGCAAAGAGCACCGCGGCGGGCCGCCGGACAAATTCGAAATAAATGTGCGTGCGTCGCGCCTGTTTGATCTTCCCGTGCAGGGCGAGGAGGGGCACGCCCGGTTGGAGGGCCCGAAAGCAGGCGTGCACGTAGCGGACCTGGGAGCAGGAGGAGAAAAACACGACGAGTTTGTGCTTCATGTGGCTCTTGATGAACGCCCAGAGTGTGTCCATCTTGTCCGCCAACGCCGCCACCAGGTAGTTCTGCACCAGCCGGTCCGGGGTGGCGTGGGCGGCCGTGTCGTGCACGCCCACGTACTCCGAATTCTTGTCCAGCGAAAGTCGGGCCAGATCCTTGACAGACTTGGTCTGCGTCGCCGAGAAAAGTAAGGTCTGACGCCCCGCCCCGGGAGGCAGGTAGGCCAGGATCGCGTTCAACTGCCGGCTGAAGCCCATGTCCAAGATCCGGTCCGCCTCGTCCAGGACCAGAACTTGCAGTTGGGAGGCGTCAAAACCCGGCGTTTCTTCCAAATGCTGCAAGAGCCTGCCGGGGGTAGCGACGATGATGTTCATCCGCGGGACCCGGGCTTGTTCCTCCCGGAATTCTTTTTTCCCTCCCGTCAACAGGGCCGCCGAGAACATGTGCCCTTTCCCCACAGTCCGCAAGACCTCAAATATTTGCAACGCCAGCTCCCGCGTGGGTGTGATGATCAAGGCTCCCAAGCCGTCTGAGAGGGCCCATCCCTCCCGGTATAATTTTTCGAGGAGCGGCACCACGAACGCGAGCGTTTTCCCCGAACCAGTTTTGGCGGCACCTAGGACATCGCGTCCTGCCAAGGCATGAGGCACTGCGGCCAGTTGGATGTCGGTCATGGCAGAAAACTTGTTTCGATCTAACCCTTGTAGGGTTATTCTCGAGAGGGGGAGGTCGCGAAAGGCCTTTCCCGGCCCACCACCCTCCACGAAAAGCTGGGTGCCTAGATAGAGAATGCACAGTAAAAGCAGAGAAGCGGGTTGAGAGATAGTTTTACAGTTGAAAATGCGTCGCACATTGGAGAAAAGGTCATCATGGGAAAGTATCTTGGCGCAGGCCGTTGGGAGTGTGTGTACCTGGTGCAGGAGCTTCTGCTACCACCCGTTTTCGAAGCAATTCCATTTCTTGCACGCGCAAGCCCTGCCGTTTTTCTTCCGCCGCCGCAGATATCGATGCTCTTTTTCCTGCGCCCGTTCTGTTTTGCCCTTGCTGTCTTCCACCACCCTTCCCCTCTCGTTGATAATCCTGCCGAGTGGCAACGCCCCCATTTCTATAATGCTGGGAATTGCCATTCCCACCCGCCCGCGGTCGCTTGGACATCGCTCTCTTTCTCTGTGGTACAGTTTTATTTGCACAGGATGACATGAGGGACGTGTATGGGTCATGGGGCTTGAAAATGACACGGGTAATATGCATCCCTCCTGAGTGGCCCCTGGAGGGGGTACTTGTCGCCCAAATTCACTGCGAGCACGTAACCTCCCGACCCTTTTCCCGCTGTTTATTCATATTGGAAGCGTGCCATGGGCTTAAGTCTCTCGTTGACGCTTCTTATCAGACAAAGGATGCTAGATTTAATCTATGCTTTGAGGAAGAGATTGTCACGGTTGTGGAACGCTGTGAGCAGAATACCCCCCGCGACATACCCCAATTTAAATCGGTTTGTCCTTTGATTTAGTTCTTTCCCCGGACAAAATGAAAAAATATGAACCTATAGTTCCTTACGAGTGACGATGTTGTATCCTACAGCTTCACACACATCCAAGAGGCCGTGCCATTACGGCGGACTTTCTTTTCTGCACTGCAGTTCTCGGAGTCATCATCTTCGTGACTTGAAAGCCTCCAGATGCACGTAGAGATGATAATGAGCCGATACTAAGTCCTTCATATCGACACCATCCTCCACCACCCGGTACAGGTATTTTCCTTCTCTCTCCCCTGTGTGCCTACGCCCGCCGCAACGCCAGCGTACTCTCCCCGACCTGGAGGAGGTCGCCCGCGAACAACACCCGTCCCTTTTTGCCCATTGCCACATTATTGCACAAGACCGGGTCCAGCCCCGCTCCCGTCATCGGTGTCACCTTTACCGAGTGGACGGAATTTCTCCCAGAGGCCTCCAGCTTCACGTGTTTCCCCCCCACTCTCTTGTCCTCTAGCAGGGCTACTCCTCCCCGTTCTCGGCCCAGGTACATGGCCTTCTCCAGCGTCCCCAACTCGAAGCGTTCGCCCTTATGTGGTCCGGCCAGGCCCTCCAACCACAACGACTGGTGGTGCCCATTCGTCGTGCTCCTCGCGCGTGGACCTTGGCCCGGCGCCTCTCCCGCCGTCAGATGCACCACGTCCGTCTCTAAACTGTGGTCGGGGGCCATTTTGCGGCTCCCTTTTTCGCGCCTGTTGTTGCTGTCGCTGCTTTTCAAACCCGCGCGGTCAATTTGTTCAGCACGCGGCCCCATCTTGACCGTAGCTGGACTTGAACCCGTCACTTTTCCTTCTTTCCTTTCGCCTTCCCCCCCACCGCCTTTCTTTGGCCCCCTCTCGCCCCTTTCAACCACCCTCTCGCCTTTCCGTTTCCTTCCCGCTACTTGCACCTCCACTCCGGCACAGCTGCTGCCAGCCCCTCCCTTCCCACCAGCCTCTTTCACTCCACCCAATTTATCCAGCAAGCCCGCGAACGCTGCATATTTCGGAGCCGCCTCATAGGCGGTCTTTCGCGCCATTTCCAGAAACTGGGCCAGCAAGTCTCCGCCCACCACTCCTCGGCTCAGGTCCTTGACCAGTGCCGACCGTTTCATTTTCAAACACTCGGAGTCGCTCGTGGCACTCGCCCAGGGCAAGACACCTCCCCGCGCAAAGTACAGCAAGACCCAGCCCAGCGCCTCTAAATCATCGCGCCGCCCTGCTGGCCTTCCCTCGTGGCAGGCGAGACTGGAAAACAGGGGGGTGCCTACTCCCCCACCCGCGGCACCTTGCCCCTCCTGTGGTTTATGGACTCCGTTGCTTCCGGTGTATTTTTCCACCAGACCCAAATCCACGAGGAAGACCCGCTTCGACGCACGCGTGCCGGGCAAGCCGAGCATGAAGTTCTCGGGCTTCACATCGATGAACAAGAGCTGCCGTTCGTGCATCTGTTGAATGCCATCCAACATCTGTTTCCCGTAGTCTGCAAGGGTCGCAGGAGAGAAGTAACGTCCTTGAGATTCGAATAATTGACTGAGATCTTGACCTAAGCGTTGCATTACGAGGAACCGGAAGCCTTTGTCTTCACCGTATGAGAGGAGGGCGGGCAACGCAGGCACGTGCGGGACCCCCATCAAGTAGTTTTTATAGACCAGCTGCTCCATATACAAGGTGTCCGCGTTTCGTTTCAGGCTCTCGTCTTTCTTGTTCTTCTTCCTGGCCACCCCTGCGGCAGCGGGTGGGGGAAGGGGAGCTAGTTTGATTACCCATTCCTGTTCATTTTGGGCCCCCGTCACGTCCTCAACAGCAAACACCTGCCCGCATGCACCCTCTCCAAGAAGACGGCCCAACTTCCAACGACCACGGAGAATAAGACCCGGGCGGGCGGTGCTGCTGTTTTCCTCCTCCAGAACCGGTCCGTTTTTCTCTTTTTGACGCGGGGGCGGCATCTTGGCAGTTTGATAGGTATGGTGAAAATAGGTGGAATGCATGACAAATGAGGACGAGGATATAAAGTAAACAATGCGAACAAGATCACAGCAAAATTAAATGCTGTGGCCAGCAGCATACATCCGTGTGGTGACAAGGTTGTTCGTCCGAACAATCAAAGTAAACTGGATTGTGACCGCTTCTTCCACTTGAGGCTGATTCCGCGATGACGAACAACGAGAGGCAACTCGCGAAGCAAGCTAGGACGTAGAACAGGAATATCATGCTTTCCCCAAAAACTATCGCATGGCCCAATATGCCCACGTTTCATGGCCAGTCTGAAATTCAACTTTGTGCCTACCTACTTCGTATCGCCCTGTCAGTTTCGAGCATGCCTTGGGGGTCGGCCGTGGGTTGTTCTATCCGGCCCATCAGCGTTCCCAAACTTCACTTTGGGGCCTTCTCTTTCTTGGCTGAAAAAATAGTTGATCCGCTTGTAAGCTTCGACAAGTCCTCGCATGGCATACGCATTTCTTGTATGTGACCTCACCCTGTGCCTTTGTCTATGTCAGCAACCTATCATTATGTACCGGTGACATGAAAGCAGACTAGTACCCGTTCTTTCTCAGTCTCCGATATCTTTGGACACTTGATTCTACTTTATGCCCCCATGTAATGGATGTCCTCAGCATATTCCTCCATATATGTCTTTGTTTGCTCTCTTTTCTTTCTTTGCCCCTCTTCCATGCGTCCGCACGTCGTGCCCCTGTCGACCACCTTCAACGTCGAGACCGTTTTGCACGCTGTACAATGGGCCGACTTACTACACTCGCCTTGCAATTTGCAAGCGTGGATACAGACTCCTGCGTTAGAGAAATCTCGAAGCCATTGCCTTGTTCCAGCAAGTATTCCGACGCGAGTCTCGCCCGCCCTCGGCGTTCCGGGGGAGGGAAAAAGGAGGTGGAGGACGGACGGGAGGGGGAGGTAGAGGGCGGGAAGGCAGACGCGGACGGACGGAAGGGCCGTGGGGCCTTGGGAGGAGCGTGCTGCTGATCTGTTGTTCGAAGGCCGTCACGGGGAGCCGGTGGGTGGGAGTAAGGAAGCTCTGCGTTGTCCTCCTCGGGACCACAATCGCCCGCGCAGGTCTCGTCGCTGTCACTTGCCTCTTCCGGACCGCTTTTGTCCATAGACATTGGTGTGCGATGACATTTAATGGCGTCTTCTTCCTTTTGAGCTACATCATGTCCCTCTTGTCGCACTCCCTCTCCTCCAGCAACGAGCTTGTTGTGTCCCCCCTTGGCAACCTCTCTGAACAGGAACCTTGTCCCCGTACCCCAAACCCTGCCCTCTACCATGGCCGTCTGCTTCCTTCCCCCTTTTCCGTTTTCCCGCGTGCCCTCTTCAGCCAAGCACGCGAAGGCAGCCTCGATCTGCTCGCGGGACAGGCTTAAGGCGGTCGCTGCTTTGTTGACGGAGATCCAGCTCCCGTGCCGGTGATAGGTAGAAAGAACATGCTCCCGTACTGCTTCTAATTCCGCGTAACCGACGCTGCCCACAATTATTTTTTGATGTTTTTGGGGGAAAAGGGACGTGGTTGTGGGGGAGTCGACGATAGTTCCAGCACATTCCCCGTCAGGTTCCGTCTTCGCTTGAGCGTTGCTTTCCAAAAGTCCAGTCCTCCTTGTACTCCTGGTTGTCCGTTCGACCTTGTCCTGAAGAGAAAGTGAGTTCATCGCCCCTGTCACCCCTCGCCCCTTCTCCCGCCGCCTCGGTCCATCCATTTTAGTCCTGATCCCTCCCAGAGTCCGCTTATTGGCCTCCTTCTCCATGTCCATCTGTTTTCCCACCGGCTTCTTATTCTCCTCATCTTCCTGGTCCGCCACCGTCTCCTCGTCACTGGGATCCCTCGAGCTATCCCCCTCGGATACCTCCTCGCGTTCCCTACCCCTGACATCGTTCCTTCTTTTTCTTGCGCCTGAGATCCCAGAGATGGGAGTGCTCAAGGCAGTTTTCTCATCATCCTCCTCCTCGTCTTTATTGGTATCTTCATCTTCTATTTCATTTTCTTCCCCTTCCCGTCTCATCAACAGTATTCCCGCGCTTTCCGTCCCGTCCTCTGCTTCTACTGCCTCTTCCGCCCTATTGACGGCAGACAGATCCACGCCCACAAACTTCAACTCCAAAGCGTATTGAGGTGAGACCACGTTCCCAATTTTCACCTTCAAGGCTCCCTTATCTTCCACAGCCAAACAATCTCCTCGGGCCGCACGTTGGAAAAACGGGGGTTCGTAGGCGGGTGGAGTCCGTTCATCGTAGTAGAGGAGCTTCAAGGACAGAGTTCGGTGGCAGGGAAGAGACTCGAGGGTGTGTGTGAACATGAGCAGAGCACGAATGAGGGAGATGGCTTGCGCTTTTAAATCCGCCTTTGTCCGGGCTATGCGAGAAGCGTTTAGGGTCACTTCCCCATCATCGGTATATCCAACTTTCCATTGATAAGTTTCAATCACTTTCTCATGGGCATTCTCAGCCCCTCTCTCGTCAGTGGCGGCCGAGCAGGACAGTGAAGTAGGTGGAGTAGGGATGGAGATGGCAAAGACAACAGCACGAAGGTAACGCTTGGATAGAGCATCGAAGACTCCTTGCTCCAACCAGTTGGTGAGAAGATGTGCTTCTTCGTGCCGGACATTGCCATTCTCAGATTTGGGTTGTAAGTGCTTGATCTATTATTAAAATATTTGAGGAGAGGGAAGGGGAACGGAAAGCAAAGGTCCACAACAGGTGGTCACAATCACAAGTCGCAACTCAGAAGTGGTAACCTTGAAAAAAAAAAATTAAAAAAGATAAACAAACAAACAAACAAACAAATCTTTAACATATGCTTACCTTCATATCGATGTAGCTTTTCTCGATGAAGCAGTGTTCGGGAAAAAGGGAGCGAGCGTATGCTATTTGACTAAGTCCCACACGCATCAAATTTTTAGTCAATGCCAGACTCTGTTATGAAAAATTTGGAGTTCGATGTGTAATCTATAATTGGCGGATACAAATTACATAAAGATCTAGCTCTGTTCCTGTGAATACTTTTACCTGCACAGTCGTGACGCTTGTACTCGTTTGAGCTGAAGTTGTCCGATGAAGTATTGTAGATGCCATCAAAAACTGCGAATGAAACGGAAAAATGCAAATTGAAACAAAGCGCTTTTGTTGTAGCAAGTCTACATATTTGATACGAGGTCTACTTCTTTTCGTGGAGTTCAAC
The DNA here is from genome assembly GCF_000240725.1 of Microchloropsis gaditana. Taxonomy (NCBI): domain Eukaryota; class Eustigmatophyceae; order Eustigmatales; family Monodopsidaceae; genus Microchloropsis; species Microchloropsis gaditana. Next base: position 26,686 of record NW_005803801.1, read on the forward strand.
GATGTTGATGTTCAACATGATGGGGAGGGAAGAGGACGTCGTGGCGGAGTAGGAGCGTAAGCTTACGAAGTGGAGGAGCTGGGTGGGCCAAAATGGTATTTCAAACGCTTTCTGAGCTCTACTTTTGCCTTTTTATTAAGAAATTACATTTGAAGCGCCCACTCCTCGTATCAATTTTACACTAGGATCCTGTTTGCAGCAATATTATGTACATGGGAAGAGGGGAGGTTCAGGAACGTACGTAGGAGCCTCTCTCAACATGATCATATGGACAATGGCGATTGCACACCCAAAAGGCGCATTCCTACCAATCGCGAGTCGAATTCTCCAGACATCATTGCTTCACCCTGAGGTTAATTGGTATTTAAAAAGTTTGCCAAGTATGCCGTGTGTCAACGAAAGGGTCCATCCTTTCAGGGCATTCAGAGGATAAACCGGGTTTGAGAGAGCAATGGTACATCCAGAAGAGATGAACCCGCCATCTTAAGTGTCTCCAGAAATCTGTTTGAATCCGACCTTGATAATTGAATGGCGCCAAAGGACATTGATTTGCCGCGAACGGACCCATCAATCTCCAGCGGCCGTAGATTTTGCATCGACGACTTGAAGGTGTCGGGTGGGCGTTGTTACGTGAAAATTGGTATCAGACATACTGTGAACTAATGTAGGGTGAGCATAAAATAACAAATCCAATAACATAAGAAAGCTAGGGTGTATTTTTTTATTCTATTGCTACGTTCTTTGATAATTTGGCCTTTGACAGGAAGGCTCGACATCATCTTTTCCATTGAAGTAAGGGCGCATACATCTTGCTTGGCGTTACTCGACCTCTTTCCGCTCTGTTCACGTCACCTTCATGTGTTGCCTTCTAGTCTTTTAGCCTGACTGTCATCAAAAGCGAACGCCAGCCGCCTGTAGAGTCTGCACCTGCTGTTGACTCAGGCTTTTTTCTACAATTTGCCATAGGTTCACGCCAGGGTTGCTTGCCAAAAGGGTATTCAGTCGCTGCGCAACGAAAGATAATGGATTGCCCACCTCGGGAAAGTAATCCTCATCCCCTGCTGAGGCGAAATGAAGCTTACTAAACACCGCTTCGCCACTCACCTCTTGAACAGCCTGCTGCTTCTCCCACGCGTCCTCCTCGTCAATGCCCTCATCCCCCCCCCCCCGTTTCCCCACCACGCTGTTCGCATCCTTGTCCGCCTCTGGCGTGGCCATGCACACCACCCCCTTCAAGAGCCCTCCCCATATCTCCAGCCCCTCCGCGGAGGCTAGCAATTCCCGGTACTCGCACAGAACCCTGGTCAGGCCCACCACGCAGGCTTTGGCCTCCATTCCTCCCGCGATGGCCGCCATTTGCACGTTGGGGATCCAGACCTGGGTCAAAACCATTCGGGTCATGCCGGACTGCAAGGACTCGAGGAGGTGCACCCAGGCCTCGGGCGAGAATTTTCCAGTGTAGAATCCGAAGAAGAGGAGGCTGGAACGGACGGTCCGAGGCGACTTGGAGGTCTGCAAACGGGTGAATATGAGCTCAAAAATCCGGCGTTCGTATTTGGAAAGGATCGAGGAAGAAATGTTGGTGAAGACTGCAAGGAGAAGGTCGAAGGCGTATTTTTCGGAGACACGATAGGAGAGCAGGTTGGAAAAAATGCCCAAGAGAGGTTCAATGTGCGGAGACAACGTCTCCGGTCCCTTCTTCAAGTAGGCTTGCAAGAGGAGGACGAGGCCGGGGATGTTGGCTTTCCGTTCCCAGAGCGAGGCAGTGAGCAAGGGGGGGAAAAGCCCGACAAAGGCCGGGGAGAGGCCGTCGGGTCGGTAGAGCAGAAGTTGGGCCAGGATCTGGAAGACGTAGGGCGTGAACTCGGCCACGTCTAAACTCAACACGCCTTCAAAAGGGGGCATCAGGCGCTCCTCAAAGTCCGCCGTGGCGTGCGGGTTGGCCTGGCAGATAAATTTGACCGTGGCGGCCAAGGATTCGAAAAGGAAATGGTTGAAGAGGGGGTTGGAAGGGTTCCGGCAGACCCGGACCAGGGAGGCCGTGAGTCGTTCGAGCACGATGCCGGTGACGGGGAGGATCTCGTCTTGGACAACGGTGAGCAAGCGCATGATCGCCTTCATCACATACTCGTTCTCCTGCCCGTCTGCACCCCCTCGGTCCACCACCGCGAACAAGCCCGTGAAGAGGCCGTTCAAAGAGGGACGCAACGCTTCCTTCCCCAGCCGACGGACCCACGTCGGTCCCCCCCGCTCGTTCCGATCCTTCACGTTCAAGATCCGCTCCAGGCAATGCGCGGCATAGGTCTGGACCACGGCGTGTGCGGAGCCCAGGAGCTTGATCAAGAGGGGCATGACCGCCAGGAGGGCTTGCACGGAAAATTGCTGCCGGAAGACGGTGACAAATTTCAGACCGTCCGCTTTCAAGATGGGCCGGGCGTCCAAGGCCGGGTCCTCCAGCTCGGGGAGGATGTGAGCGGTGTAGAAGGCCATCACGTCCACCTTGTCGTTGATGATCGAGGCACCCTTGGCCGCCGATTCTCCCCGGACCGTGATGGCGAGCATGAGCTGGATGGCCGCGTCCTTGCTCTTCCAATTCGAGGGGTTGCTGGAGGAAGGGAAGTGGGGGGGAGGAAGGGAAAGAGTAGTGAATTTGACAAGTACGCGGGTAGCCCATGAAAAGACGGCGCTTACTCTACGGTCCGAATGAATTTTGTCCGCAGGCGAGGTACCCTCACCCTTCCCCTAATTGGCCCCAAACTGGTCCGACTCTCTGCCACATCCCAGCTTGACGGTAAGCCTGCCCGCACCTTTGGTAGAGGTTGAGCATATTTCCGATGTACTCGAGCCCGATGCGGGTCACGTCTGCGTCGAACTGCTGGCACAGGGCCCGAACCAAGTCGGAAGAGCAACGCCTCCGGGTATCCTGGTCGGAACCTTCCATGTCCCGCTGGATGTACTCGGTCGGGTTGTCCTCGAACATGTACTCCTCGTCCTCCCGCATCGTCACGTTCGGAACCACGATCGCCTCGAGAATTTGCCGGAGCAGGGTCGGATTGTTGAAGAGGGCGTAGTGCATCTGTTTACCGGCCAAAGAGGCGAGGAAGCGCATGGAGACCGTCACCAAGGCGTCGTACTTGGGGAGGGCCCCCGTGGTCCCCGAGGTCTCCAGAAGCTCCCACACGGCCGTGGCGAAGATATTCAGGTGCGGTTGGAACTCTTCTTCGTACTTGGTCGCGTACAGATTGACGTTCTCCACCACCGCGGCCCGCACCGCTTCCAACGGCCCGGGTTTGTCGTCCTCGCTCTCATCCACCAACAGCGGGTGGCGAAAGCGCAAGAGCTTGGCAAAGATGCTCATCCAGGGTGCCATGTTGTCCTCGAAAAACTCCGGCAGGTCCTGCCAATTCAGCGAAAAGAAGATCCTGCAGCATAATCGCAGGGTTTCCATCGTCGCCAGCAAGCGCGGCTTGTCGTTGGTCTTGGCCGCCTCCTCCAAACGCGCCTCCGCCCACGTGAAAAGCTCCGTCAAGGGTGCGGCAAAGTTTTGCAAACAAAACAAGAGCTGGGCAAAAAGGGCGTCGCTTTTGAAGGCGTACCGAAACCGTTTGAAAATCGCGTTGGCGGATCGCAAGACGCCGTTGATGACGTGGAAGTCCTGGGAGGAGAACTTGGCCACCATTTCCGGGAGCAGACCGGGCCATTGGTCAGGGAAGTCGTGGCTGCTGATGATGGTCAAGGCCTCCGAGAGTTGTTTCTGCACGTCGTTGGGGACCAGGCACATGAGGTTGAGTATGTGTTGCTTGACCATGTCCTTGTCTGCGTGCGCCATGGACAGCGCGTCGACCGCCTCGCCCTCCTCCTTTTTGGACTCCCACCCGGTCCGAACCAAGTTTTTAAAAGAAACGGCAGCCGCCTGTCGAATGGAAATGTCAGGCTCCGCTGGGCCTGTGGCGTGCATTTCGATGATCTGAAAGAAGAGCATGGCGCAACCCGGCTGACCGTACAGTTTCTTCAAGAATTGCTCGGCTTCTTGACGCTGTTTAGAGGTATGCGGGAGTGCAATCATGAGGAGGAAACACCCAGAATAAGCCATTTGAGCACACTGCAGAGCCATCGCGCATTCGTTGGGTCTCTCTTCTCGTTACAAGGGACATGTGCCCATGCATTAATGACGAGAGAGTATTGTTCCATAGCCCCCCACTAGGGGTATCGGACAGGAAGCGGTACAAGGGGACGGGAAACACTATTGCTTTAAGGTCCTACCTGTGTCTTATCTGCTGAAAGTGTCTTAAGAAGTACCCCAGGCACCATAGCCAAGGCCTCAGCATTGCCCTGCATGGTTGCTATTTTAAAGGGGTTCGGGGGAGGGATTGGGAAAGACAAACTGATGAAAGAAAGCTGTCAACCGAAGCGATCTTTGTATTCCGCTGTCAGAGAAATGTGTCAGGCCATAGAAGACATGTCTTTGATTCATGCGACGCCGCCCAAAGCTTCCAAATGCCTGCAACTGGCCGTGCGTTTGGTAAGCGTAAGGGCGTGGGAAGCCTTTTGGCCCGTCGCTAACGGTATCGTCATCTCGAGCGATGCGGGGGTGTCTGGTCACTGCAGAGACTATCATGCCCACGCTGTGCTTCCCTTGCATCCCGGAATGCCCCAAAGGATGGGTACATTCGAGATTCAAGCTTATCGCGTGTATGATGGACGGCATTGTGGGATTTTCTTGCACCTTCGGCGGCAGGAGAGGAAGCTGCTGACGCCAAGAGCTTTTGATAGCCTCCTCCCTTCCCTTTCCCCTGGTTTTAGCCTTTTGTGGTGTAGTTGCTACGGTGGCATACACATCTCGTGATCAGCACGTCTTCTCGTTGCTGCTGACGTGTACGCTCTCCTTATTCTGGGCTTCCACTTCTTACGCGTCGGTTTCGCTCACACGGCCCGCATCAGGCCATGATTGACAGGAAGATATTTGAGGACCGATTGACGTACAAAGAGACGACAATCACGGGCCACACTGCTGTCAGTCGTCTCGTGGTACGATTTAATGCTTTTGTCAACGCGGCCGTGAGCGCCCTCGGCGCATCCGACGCGAAGACCCCGGTTGGTCTGGGATGTGGGGAGAGAGAGACTGCGCTTGAGCAGTACGACGCCTTGGTCAAGGAGCTGACATTGATGCGGCTTGAGGTAAGGCTCAGTCAGTCTTAGAGGTTGTGTTTTAAAAATTGATGCGCTCCAAACGACGATATATGCGGAGTGAAGCGCCAACCTCGTCACAGGTCCCCTCCAAGCGACGCTGCTAACGCGTCCATCACTGACAATCCCATCCCTCTTTCCCCAATTAATTGTGTACGCTCGAATCTTAACACCCCTGTCATCATTTTCTGTTGGATCCAGATTGATAAAGCGGAAGCGGTGTTCGCCACCCTGCCCCGGGAGCGGGAGGAATTCGAAGTCTATTCCGACACGATAGCCCAACAGACAGCTCGCGTTGAGGCAGAGATTGTCGCTCTCAAGGAGAGATTGGTCGTGGAACGTGCCATTCGTCTGCAGCGCGAAGAATACGAGGCGCTGGCAAAGCTGGTGAACAAATATCCAGCCAAAGCACAGACGACGGTGGGACAGACCAAAGTGGCGGCAGAGATAGCAGCTTTGGAGGAAGAGAAAGGTAGGCTTGGCAAGGCAGTGGCCATGAGGAAACGGCAGTTGTCTTTTGTCCTCAATGCCGTGAGGGATCTTAAGAACGGCTTGGAGTACGACATGCGGACAGACGAGGAAAAGGAGAGGTTTTTGGCTGAGCAGGCGGCTGCCGTGGCCAAGTGCAAGGAAGAGGGCGGGGAAATGGAGGGAGAGGGAGACGAGGACGAAGAGGACGAGGAATCAGAAATGCAAATGGACTGATCGAAGTCATTGCATGTCATAAAAATATGTACATAACAACTCTCATTGAGTGTCTTGACGGTACCAGACACCGGCATTCCCCCCCCGGGCAGGAAAAGAACAAAAAAAAGAAAAAAGAACACATAATTTGTCCACTTTTGTGAGAATGAGCTCCACATTGGAGTTTGGGCACATTTAACGCTTACGCGTATCTTCTCTTGTATACATATCGCATATTTTTTTCCGCGCGTCAGTAAAGCAGACATGGTTTTAGAGCGCGACCCCCCCCCTCCTGTGGCTGGCCGGAGATACTTCAAAGCTCGATCCCCTCCACGTCGCCGCAAGGTAATTACCCCGTCCAACTCTCTGGGACAGACCCCGCCGCCTCGCCATGCCTGCCGCACGTGCCGCCTCGCGATGTCGTGAAGACGTGAGGAAGTCTATGTTAATAGCCTTGCTTGGCTGCCAGCGCGTGCACAGGCTTTTTAATTTTGACGTGACGGAGGGAGGAAGAAGAGCGCGGAAGGGGAAATAAACCCCAGGCTCTCTCGAGACCGAGATCCAGGCTTTTTTTTATGTCCAGAGCTCTCCCATGTTCTTCCCCATACATGGCCTGGTTGCCACCCAGTCCAGCTAGCATGCGCGCGGGAATGTGCCAGTGGCAGGTGTGGTTTGGGCACGTGCGTGCATTGTAGGAAAAGGATTGCATATATTCACGTGCTGATGGCCTCTCTGCTCTGCCCGGTCCGTGATGGTCGGAGCAGCACGTGATGGTGTACAAACAAGGGAACTCAACCTGACCCTGCGCATTGAGCACCAACGTTGTCACAGTGTGCGCATGCAGATATGAACGCTGACATATCTATGCCACGGCGCGTGTACAATGGTATTTGGTTGTAATGCAAGTGTCGACCGGGTCACAGGATCGGCTTTGGAAGGAAAGTCTGAGAGAGGTTTGGGTCCGTATCATCCTTCTAAATTACCGCCTTTCTTCCCCTCCGCACTCGTGCGACCGAAATTTTCATAGGCAAGAATCACAATCATTTGGCAGGGTGCTGCGGTAGGGGCCAAAGGCGAGCGTGAGACTCGTTGTTCTTGGGATATTGTATCCTAGCGCGTCTCTGCCTTGTCAAACCCCCCTACCTTGCCTGTCAAGTTCACCACGACCTGCCCGTTGCCCAATCACGACTTGAAAGCGTCTTTCGACAGTCATACTATCCAGCGCATGGCCCCGAATGCCACAGACGAGGAGGATCGGCCGTCCCCGCCATTACTCGTCGTGTCTGAGCCCCGCTCCTCCTCGCCCTCCGCCGACTGTACCCCCCCGCCAGGACACATCCTTCCAGTGGAGCCATCCACTTCTCATCATCACCACCGCCACAAAAGCGCCAGCCCTGGTAAATGCTCGGACGGCTCGGAAGGGATCAGCGTGGAATCCACCGCCTCCACCTCGGCGGCCTCGCGGACACGGGAGGAAGAAGAAGCGATCGGACGCGACCATTGCCTCGTCACTTCCTTGGCCTGGGACGTCACCTACTCCATTGCCGAGACCAAAGGCCAGCCAGGGGGCCGATGGCTCCCATGCCCGAGCCGGTCGGGAAAAAAGCGGAAGAAAAAAGTGATTCTCCACTCCATTGTCGGGCAGGCGGAGGCAGGAGACTTGCTGGCGGTCATGGGCCCGTCCGGCTGTGGGAAGTCCACCTTTCTGAGTTGTCTGGCTCTGCGCGACCAAACGTTCCGCGGACAAATCTATTTGAACGAGGCCCCGGCCAGGAAGCAGTACCTGTCGATGGTGGGCTTTGTGGACCAGCACGACCTCTTTTATCCCACCCAGACTGTGCGCGAGCACTTAGAGTTCCACGCAATGGTGCGGCTGGGGGCGCAGGTACGCACCTCGGCCAAGATGGCCCGGATCCAAGAGGTGTTGATCGAGCTGAATCTTAGCCATGTGTCCCACACGTACATTGGGGGCGGCCGGAGCGCCGTGCGTGGCCTGTCGGGGGGGGAACGCCGACGTTTGTCGTTTGCCACGGAGATGCTTTCGAACCCGTCCATCGTGATCGCCGACGAGGCAACCACGGGCCTGGACGCCTCCATGGCCAAGAGCGTCTGCCGGGTGCTGAGGGGCATGGCGGACAGCGGGCGCCTGGTGGTGGCCTCCATACACCAACCGTCCTCCCAGACCTTCTCCACTTTTACCCACCTGATGCTCCTGGCGGGCCATGGCCACATTGCCTACTACGGGCCCACGGCTAATCTGCTCGCCTATCTGGCCAGCGTCGGCCTCCAATGTCCTCCGTACCACAACATGGCGGATTTTGCCGTCCGGTGCGTCGCGGTGCCGCCGGGAGAGGGAGCCGAGGAGGTCGCCGCCCGGGTGGTCAAGTTGTGCACAGCGTACACAGAGTCGGAGCTGGCGCATCAAAACCAGGCCTGGAAGTTCAAGGCGAATTTCCATCTGGTACCCCCGGAAGCCACGCCCACGCATGCCGGGGGAGGGAATCGGAGTCATAAATACCAGCACCTAGGCCCGGGGGGGGTGGGAGAGGAGGACTCGGTGGAGGAAGGGAGGATGGATCCGATCATGGCCATGACGGCAGGCCACCCGTCCTTGCAGTCCTTGACGGTCCTGGAACGGGACGCGGCGGAGTCACTGGAGGGTCCCCACCCGCCGCCGAAGCGGGGGGATGGTCGAGGGGGCCGGGGGCACGAGAAGGTGTTTGCCCGCGAGTACAACGCGTCGTGGACGACCCAGTTTGGGTACTCTCTGGTCCGGCAGCTCCAGGCCCTGCAACGGGACAAGAAAATGTCCCTGGCCCGGTGCTTCGTGGGGGTGGGAACGGGCTTGGTGATTGGCCTCGCGTTTCGGGGGCCCAAGGGCCGGGAATTTGCGCAGGGCGGGATCACGGACACGCTGGGTTTGATGCTCACGTCGGCCATCTTCTTGCTCATTACGAATTTCTTCCAAGTCGCTTTCACCCTCCCGGGGGAGCTCCAAGTCTTTTTCCGGGAGCGGCTGGCGGGCGTGAACCGGGTCAGCACCTACTACGTGGCCCATGTCGTTCAGTCTTTCGCCTTCCTCCTGGTCTGGACCTTGGCCTTCTGCCTGGTCACCTTCCCTTTGGCCCTGAACGGCCTGACGCTCCGGCAGCTCGCGGTTTTCTTCTTGACCGTCACCTTGTCGAACATTGCCTCTACGGCGTTGGGCTACGTGGTGGCTATCTCCACTCGGAACGAGGCGGTCGCCTTGGCACTGGTTCCTCCCATATCGCTGCCCATGGCCCTGTTCGCCGGATTTTTGGTGGAACTGAACACAGTGCCGCCTTTTTTGGCCTGGCTGCAGCATTTGTCCATCGTCAAGTACACGCTGCACGCCCTGGTCTTGGAGGCCTTTGCCGGCCAAGACATCCATTGCCCCCCCTCGCTCTCCCACCCAGGGGAAGGCTCAGACGGGGGAGGTTTACCGGGCGGGGCCCGTTGCGTGTATCCCTCCACGCCCTCGGTGTTGCGACGATGCTCAGCAGACCAGCATACGTTGGAGGAGAATTTGATAATGCTGGCGGGGTTGGGCATAGGCTTGTTGCTCTTGGGATATTTGGTGTTGGCGCGGCAGGCGATGACGGTCAAGGTGCGATAGGCGCGACGGAGCGAGGAAATAGGGGAAAGCGGGAGAATGATATGGTGGAATCGCTTGAAGGGCCGGTGGGAGGACGGATGGGACGTCGGGAGCAAACTACTTGGTGTGACCAATCGATAAGAGGAGGACGGGGAGGGAGGGGGTGTGTGAGGTGTGGAACGGGCGCAGGCACGTGTGTAGTGGTGGGAAAAGACCTGGGGAAGGGCGGGGTCAGAGGCGGAGGTTTGTGCAGAGAGGATGTGGAGGGTAGGAGATGCTATGAAGCCGAGATCGCCCGTCGAAAGAAGGGAATTACAGTCCTTATTTGAGAGGGGAAAATGGAGCAAAGCGCGGGGAAAAGAGGAGAGGAGGTGCTAGGAGGAGACGGCCTTGCCGATGGGACCGAGCGGGGACGTCGTTGACCGTTGGCGCCGGCGACCCGACCCGACATTGATAGGAATATCTTGTATCCTTTATGGACGGGTTTGCAATGAAGACAAGATGGTCTCATACACGACACGCTCTCAAAAAATTCCACGGTGGCAATCGAGGTGGGAGGAGGTGTGGAGGCCAAATTTCCTCTAAGGAAGAGCGGTGGAAGTAGGGGGCTGCACAGTCAATCTCTTAAGCTTTGCACGAAAGTCGTGTGCGTGCGGCGGTAGTGCCAATGTTATTTTGCCAAGTGCAAATTTCTTGAAGAGGGCGCGTGATGAGTGTAAGTGATACTTTGGGAGGGCAGCGACGGAGGAGGTGGGGAAATCTTGGAGATGAGTTGATTTTTGTACAGAGGCGTCAACTATTTGCCGTGGGATAATTGAAACGGACGTAAAGGCCCAATCTAGCAGTAACAAAGCCTCTCTCGGTCCTTTTCGGTCAAAATGGGAAAATTGGGAAAACAAAGCCAGGATAATTGAGGGTTGCAGGGGTGCGTGTCATCGCGCAGTAACAGACGGGTACATGCGGAGCAATAATATATATATAGTTTTTGGATATTTGTTACGGTCGTGGATGGCTAGCAATTCCACGAGAGGTTGATTTCAATGGCCTAATCTCTATGTTTTAGGGCCGGGAAAGTCACATACACATGTACCCTCGGACTCTTTGCTCTTGACTACATTTCCATGTGCCCAATATACACCCACTATACACCTCAACCTCCACACCTAGCCCCGCTGACACGCTGCAGCCTTATCCCTAAGTGTCCCCCCCCTTTCCACCCTCCTTTCATCCCTCCCTGTCCTACCCCGCCCCTCCCACCACCCCTCACTTTCGCTCCCAGTACTTCTTCACCCACGGCGCCAACTCCGTTTCCAGCACGTTCCGAGCCGCTTCTCGGTAGTGCGCGCCCCACCGGGTGGGTATCGTCCCGACCAAGCCCCCCCTTTCCTCATCGAACACGAGCACCGGCCCTCTGCGGCCCATTTCGTAAGTCTGCCGACTTTGTTCTCCCACCGACCCCAATGGCCATTGTAAATATCGAATCCCTTGCACCGTCAAGTCAATGGGGATGTGGGTGTGCCCAAACACATGCAGATCTGGCCGCAACGCCTCTACCTGTCTTCGCAGGGGGGTCGATCCAATCACCTTGGGCAACATGGGCTCCAAGAGGAAGCGTTTTTCGGGGCAGAGCTCCTCTCGCGGCAGAAAATGCGAGAAGGAGATCACTGTAGTTTTCTCCGCCGGGGAACCTTCCCCTCGCACCCGCGTATCGGCAAAAAAAAACTCGTTTTGACGCGCGAACCAGACCGCCAATTCCTGCTTCTCCGTCTGCAGGGACACGAAGTCTTCCCGGTCTTGAAGCACCTCCTCCGGCCACTTGCAACACCGGAAATCCGCCCAACGTTGCTCGAAGGTGGGTCGGCCTTCGTACAAATCGGCAACGACCTCGGCGGGGAGGTCGGGTTCAGTGTCCCAAGACGCGTGGTACCATGAGAGGAGGGGGAGGATCAGGAGGCGTTCTCCCCGGGGGGTATGAAACCGCACGGGCCCTGTGAAGACTTTGCCCCGTCGGGACGTTGACGAGGACGGAGAAATGGGAAGGTGGGCGGCACGAGAACCGCCAGGATTCGCCGACGGTTCAGGTGTCCCGCTGCCATCTCCCTCGGACTCGCCCCTCCTTCCAGGCATCCCGGGGCCTCCCTCCTTCCCTTCCTCGCTCCATGCCCCCTCCTCCTCCTTCCCCTCCACCACACCCCCTGTATCCTCCTCCCCTTCTGGCTCGTCCCCGTTCCCCTCCGCGACCTGGTGGATCCAGGCGAGCTTGTCGATGGAGGTGACCACGCCCTGATCGGCCAAGGAGTTGCTCACCCACAGGTCGTGGTTGCCCGCGACGATAAATGTGGCATGAAATCGACGTCTAGTGGCCGCCAAGACGGCTTTGAAATTCGCTGGGTTGGATGCGATGTCGCCTGCAGGATGGGGGGGAAATGGGGAACCAGTTTTGGGCCGTCTGAGCACCCACGCTTCCTCCCGCTATCCTTACGATCTTATTCTTCCCTTGTCTCTCATATATTCATATCTACATTACCTGGAATAAGAAGGATGGAATATATCCGATCGCTTTTTTCCTGCTCTAGAGCAAGGGATGATAAGCTATTTCCGGAGGCCGGACGACTACACCAATATTGAAAGAGCTCGAGATTCTTCCGATAGTCCACGTGCAGGTCCGACATGGCATAAATGCGCACGGCGTCATAAAGATCGGGGGTTACAGCGATTTCGGTGAGGGATGGTGGCTTGAAGGTCATGACGGGCGGAGGTGAAGAAGAGGTAGATGAGGAGAAGAGGGGAGAGAGGGGTACTACGGGTATCCGGGGCTGCCAAGAATAGCCGTGGTACGAATTCAGACGAACGAAAAAAAGACACGGCCACCGTGATGACACTGACTGGAAGGCTATGACCGCGCTACCCGACCAAAAGCTCGTGAGAGAGAAGAATAAGAGCGCGACAAAAGATCTCGTCCGAAGGAGGAGGAAGTAAATGAGGAAATGCCAGCGTATCGCCCCACGATGGTGCATCCAGACGACAAGTGGAAAACTTCTCCCGGGCCGTAGGCCTCTACTTCCTCCTGTCTGTTCACGTATGAAGGTACCGGGGATGGCGCGATGGGAGTGACGGTCAACATGGCACTCTTCTGGCATATAGGCTAAAGTTCGCGGCGGCGACGGTGGCGATGACCGTGCCGATCCAGCGAGCTCAGGTCAAATGCAACCATGGTACGACTGCGACAGGGGACGAGAAGAGGATGTGTCTGTACCATTTGCCTTCCTATCGTCCTATTTGACGGTAATCATTTAATCTGAAGTGTCGCAATTTCTACTGACTTCGTTGCAGAAGTTTAAGTAAATGACAGCCTTGCCACTGTGGTTGAACCTCCCTCCAACACCCTGTTCGCGTCATTCTTTTGAAATTATGTCGCCTCGGGCCACGGATAGCCAGAGAACTCCTCAGAGACATGGCATGGAAAATATTTTATGATGATCCGCCGATGACAGCTTCACATGCTGTGTCTGAGTCATTCTGCTCTTTGTCTCTGCCGCGGTCTCCCTCCCATGCTATTCCTTACAAAGACCTTCCCTTTCCCCGAGAAAAGTGCTTGTGAGACAGGGAGAGACTTATCATCATTTCCCCAAAATCCCTTGATGGGTAGATAACGAAAGCGTTGTTTCCTTCTTTCCATGTCTTAAAATGTGCGAAAAGCGACAAAATACCAGGCAACGGGAAACATAGGACCTGCGTTACTTTCGAGGAACTGCTATTGAGTCAGAAAGAGCCAGGATGGTGAGTATTAGAGGGTGGGAAGGAGCAAGGCCGAGGCTGTGGCAGAAGGAACGAGAACGCATGATGGAGGGGAAAAGAATGTAGGGTTCGTATTAGGATTAGGGTGAGGGGCAGTGTGGCATGGCAGTAAGCTAATATGTTGGATCGAACATTTTGAAAGACAGTATCGTGCAAAGCGGAGTCAAAAACATAAATGAGGAGCATAGATGATGCCCTGTGAATGGCCGAGGCGACCCTGAAGAGTCCCTGACAAAGTACGTGGCGACTCGCATTTTCCATCCGCCCACAGAATCCGACGTTGGCCGTTTTTGCTGTCGCAAATGCATTCTTTTTTTCAGAGTCACCCCATGCTTAAAGTTTAGTATTGAGAAGAAAGCCGAGCGGAAAATGCACAGATAGAGGGCGGGGGACTGGCGGTCGGGCGGGAGGGAGGGACAGTACTTTGGATTCAAGACAAGCTAGGTCCCGCTTCCGTTTTTCGATGTAAGTCGAATCTCCCCTAGCCTCCTGTCCTCCTATCCCGGATGCTTGTCGCTTGTCCTTCATCCCTTCTCTCCTCCATCCCCCCAATAGATAGACGCGCGAGCGTGTCTTCTGTCGCGGCTTGGACAGTCTCTACCACCCATTGACCTCCAAAAGCTAGTCTCTGCTCTTCCGTTCCTTGTCCACTCACGTCCTCCGACCATATACATCCCTTTTCCTCTCTCCCTCCCTTCTCCCCTTCCTTCCTTCCCTCACTCCCTGCCCCTCTTCCTCCCTCCCTCCCCTCCTTCACTTCTCCTCGTTCCGGTCCTCCACATTGGTGGAACAGCTCTCACAGAACTTGTCCAAGAGCTCCTCCTTCTTGTCCTCAACCGCCGCGCCACCCCGCCAGAAATCCGGTCGCCGCCCGCGCAGCCTCTCGGTCCTTTCCCGGTACTCCTCCTCGCTAATCTCTTCGTAGGGCATTTGCGGGTAAGCTCCCGCCTCCATTTTGGGCAGGAAACTGATGCCTTTGAGCTGGTATTGGAAGACATCCAAGGCGCGGGCCAAGTCTTTGCCTTCCGTGGCGGGGTCGAAGGTGACTGTGCAGCTCACCTGCCGCACGAAATTGGGAGAGAGGGAGGGAGGGGGGAGGGGCGAAAGAGGGAAGAAACCATGTCCATCACAACACACATATATAGCAGGGGTCTCGCCACTCCCATCCCTCCCACCCACCCTGCCCCCCCCCCTTCCCTTCTTCCGCACCTGGTTGTCCGCCCAATGCCGTTGGAGAAAAGCCGCGAATGCGACCTGTTCCCAAAGCCCCACCTCCTTCAGGGTCCGAACTCCCTCCCCTACATCCACCGGAATCTCCACCACGCACGTCCTCTCGGGGTCGCCCGCCGCCGGCTCCACCACGTAGCCCACCTCCAGCAAGGGAGGTAGGAGCTCGCTGTTTTTGGCCAGCCGGACGCGGCGAAGGTAGAATCTGGACTCGGGGAAGTGCATGCCGGGCGTGGCGCCGGCAAGGAGGGAAACGGTCCCCGACGGCTTGATGCTCGTGGTTTTGACGGAGCGGGGGATGGAGAGCCATTCACTGTACCGCTGGTCGGCCTCTTGTAGGGTCTGGTATCCTTCCTGAGGAAGCGAGGGAGGGAGCGAGGGAGGACGGGCGAGGAGGGGGCACGGGCCTCGGATAAGTGTGAAAGTCAAGTCGTGGCGAATGAGACGACCTCCCCCTCCCTCCCCTCTCCTCACCTCACACCACCGGTGCAGCTCCCCCATCCCCTTCCTCGTCACGAACTGGGCTAGGCCGGACATGGAGCAGCCGATCCGCCGGTTCCGGAGCATGACGGCGTTGGTCTTGGCCCAGTGGGTGGGGCCCAGGGTAACGGTCTTTGCGTACAGGAAGGCGAACTGCAAAGTGGCCAGGAAGTCCTCCAGGCTGTCGTGCTTGTCCGGGAAGGTTTCCACCAGGCAGCAGAGCTCGAAGGATTCTGCGAGGGGGAGGGAGGGAGGGAGGGAGGGAATGAAAAAGAGGAACAAGAAAGCGCAGGCCACAAAGCTCGTCCCATTGCATGACTGCAGTCCTCCTCTCTGCGCACAAATGCCTTGGCCTACCTAGCGTCTGTTCCAAGCAGGGGTTGCCCCCCATCGCCCGAGCATCCCTCCAGTCCGGAGGACTCCCCATCCGCCCATAGGCCCGCATGTTCTCCAACCAAGCAAAGCCAGGCTCCCCGTTCCGTTGCACGCGTTCGCACACGTTTTCGTAGTCCATGCCCACGCTCGCAAAGACGCTGTTGTTACTCGTCCACCCGTACGCCGCTCGGTGGGGGTTCTTCTCGTAGTTCTTCAGGTCCACATACTCCTCGTCCTCCGGGGCCCCGAAGGCAATCTCCGCCGTGCGCCGGACATTCCCCGCCACCACGCATTTCCCAATCAGGTTCATCATGTCGACAATGGCCGTGACGCTCACCGGCTCCCCCACGATCGGGTCCAGGACCCCCTGGATGTCCCCGTGCAAGGCCTCCAGGATCTCCCCGCCCTGGCTCACGCCCCCGAACCCCTTGATGGGCGACCCCGCCGGGCGGATCGAGGAATAATCGAAGGCCGGCAACGGCAGGTTCAAAAAATAGGCGTCGATTAAGTACTTGACACTCTCCACCCAGCCTTCCCGGGAATCGGGGATGACGAAGGTCTTGCGGGCCTCTGGACGCCGGTTGGGGCCCCAAACCGTGACCCGGCCCGCCCCCAAAGTGTCGAATCCTACACCCACGCCCAGCATCGAGGCGTCCATCAGGAAGGCGAAAGGCGCGGAAGGATCGTTGGCCATGTCTTGGGTGGAGACAAAGCCGCAGTTGTTCAACGCGGCGTACAAGCGGCGGTCCTCCGTCAGGGTCGTGCCCATCGCCCACAGGCCCCGGCCGGGAGGCAAAAATTTCATCTCGAAGATGCGCCGGTACATTTCTTGGGCAAGTCCTTGGGCGCGCTCTTCGTCCCACTCCAAGCTTTGCCGCAACAGCCATTCTTTTTGCATGCTAAAGGTCCCGTTCACGACCCTTCCCACCGTTTCAAACCATCTCTCCCGATGCTCCCCGTCCGCCTTCATCCGGGAATAGGTCCGGCGGTACACCAATTCGCCCAGACCGTTGAACCCGAAAGGAGGATCCTCGTCTTCCCATTGCTGGACAAAGCTTGGGTCGAGCCGGAATCTGTGAGGGGGGACGTTGTCGTCAGCTTGGGAGGGCGGGTGAGCAGGGGGTGCGGCAGGGGGGTCCGCGGGGAGCGGGGAGGAAGAGAAGGCGGCAGCGGTGCTGGTGGAGGTAACATCCTTTTCCCAGCAATGTGCAGCATTGAGTGTACGATTGTTGCCAACGCGGCGGCTGTGGGCGTGGGAGGTGTGGCCCGGGTGACTGGTGCGGGACGAAGGCTGCTTGGCAGTGGGACCCCCCGGGGACGGTGGAGGGGAAGGCGCGCCGGCACTTCCCTCCGGTATGGAGCTAACGGAGGAGGAGCAGGAGGCGGATGGAGAGGATGATGATGAGAACGGGCGGCAGTAACGTTCCATGATGGGTGTCGGTGGCGCACGCCGTCTCCGTGCACGGGGCAGAGGCCCGAGGTCGGGGGCAAAAGCTACCCAGGCCTGTTTCTGACGCAAAATTGATGGCGACGTGCAGAAACTGGCAGGGTATAGAAGCTGAGACAGGTTCGAAGCCAAAGTAAGCTTCGGTCGATGTAATATAGACGCAGACGCGGATGACCACCCGGGTGTAATGGCAGGGGATGGCCGGACTTGGAGCAGTCTCCGCGCGCCGACAGAGCTTCCCAGCATGCGAGACTGGATTTCTAGGAGGCCGCTTCCACCCTAGGCTCTATTGGTTTTAAGGGACCCTGCGAGGATAAGGTGTACGGTCAAAGGAGGAATGTTGCCCGGTGCAAGTGTGGTGTTCAACGAGACTTAGTCTCCTTGGTTTCCGTCTTTCTATCCGGCAGTGGCAGGGTGGAGGTCGAACTTTACGAACATGACGACACACAGTGTCACATAGAAAATGACTGAGTAGTTCCACATTTGTGAACTGGAAAATGCCTGGTTGAGGAGATATGCGGGCGTGGGAGTGGGGACTGAAGCTGAAGAAGCACGCAACTAGAGCGGAGGGCGAGCATCAAGCGAAGACGAAAGTTGACATACCCAGAGCCATTGGGCACCCAAGATTGCCATCCGTACGCACAATGTTTGCCACATGCACGTTTCTTCAGTTGGTTTCAATGTCGACGGATAGAACAGTGAAGTGCTTTGCGTCTTACACTTTTGCGCGTTCGCATCGACGTGTCCTCCACGTCTAAACCCGTTGCTCATTGATGTGCTTGCCTTCTCGCGTTTTTCTCTCATTTGACATGTTCATTCTTTCACGTAAGACCCAAATTCACACTTTACAGGAGGGTTGATCACATTACAGGCCCATGTCTGGTGCTGGCCGTAAAAGTGCCTACCGCAAAAGCGTAACGGAGGAAGTCCTCCACTCATTTCCTGAGCCCAATGTGGCCGCCGGCGAGCGAGTGGCCCGTGTTGTCCAGTCCCGTGGGGGTAATATTTTGCAGGTTTGTCTACGCACACATAGCACTGACCGAGGATAAGCCGTGCTATCAACCGGAGTGGGAAATTTGTCCCGCGCTCGTGCAGGGAATGGTCGAGAGGAAGTTTTACGAAGGGAGAGTGCAATGGGTCGACGCCTATGGCCTCACTGAGCCCTTCCTGGCCGATAATTATTCCTCCTTTCCATGCTCTGATAACAGGTAAACGTCGCACCTGATCCACAAAGCGGTGAGGACGAGAACAGCGGGTCTCTGGCCTTGCTTCCTACGAAATTTCGGAAGCTGATTTGGGTCAAGCGGGGAGACTTCGTGATTGTCTCTGGCACGTCCCACGATTTTCAGACGGCGGCCGGCGAGAAAGGGAAGGTGAAATTCATGGTCGAACACATTTTGTACAAAGAGCAAGTGAAGCACCTAAAAGACCAAGGGATGTGGCCGGTCGTTTTCTCGGAACCTGCAGAGCAAGGACCGGCTCACAAGGGTGAGGGAAGGAGTGAACTGGAGCACGGTGCAAATCAGAGAGTAGAGCCGGAAGGGGGAGGACAGGAAAAGTGTCAAAATGGTAACCCAACTAGGGAGAGAGTCGGTCGGGAGGGTGATGGCAACGTATCTGCATTCCAGGTAGAGGACGGAGATAGCACTGGAAGTCAGTACGAGAGCGATGAGGAGGATTACAGCGATCTCCATGTAAACACGAATCGCCTGGCCAAGGCACATTTGTACGTCGATGATGATGAGGAGGAAGAAGAGGCGGAGGCGGATAAATTCGATGAAGGGGTGGAGTAAGTTGCTAGAGTCAAGGAGGAACGCGTAAGTTTCCCTCCTCCCACAACAATGTACATATTGGAACACGGCTATAAAGTACTGTGCAGTGACAAGAGTACTGAATGAAATTGGAACTCTCAATGGCGGAAGTTTAAGTTCTTCTTGCATTTTTTTCCTTCCCTCCGGGTCGTGCGGCTCGGAACGCTCTCAACGTGTCGGCTTCCTACGCTCCACTTTCCTCTCCCTTCCAAGTACTTAACGCATTGTACGCTGTCCTGCATCATCAAAGCTTCTCGTGGCCCTTGTATCAAGAGGGATGCCACGGAAGTGTGTCATTCAGGTGTCGTGCGAAGGTGCAAGAACCTCAAACTTACCTGACACGGCGGTCGCTGGCTACCATCAAACTTCCGTATTCCTCTCCCCTAGGAGACCTCAACTCAATCGTGTTACCATGTCATCTGATTTCCCCGTCGTTAACAGCAGGGTCGCCCTTTTATTTCTTCCATTTGCTGCCATTGTTGCTGTACAATGGCGTCGTAAGTTTTTTTGGGGTGCCGGCGGCCCGGGAGGTGGCGGTCACAGGCGCACAACAGGAGACCGTGGCTACTTTTCCACATCGTCGTCTTTCCAACCTGCCGGTAGTGAAGGTATCCCAACAGAAAAAATTCGCACGGGGAAGGACGTCACAATTGTAGGAGGTCGACGAGCACGTCAGGGGGAAGCGCGGCGGAAGCATGGACGCCTTGACAGAGGCACTGCGCACAGCCCATTCCCCCAACGCAGACGAGGCCGTGCGGGCTTATGCCTTGCGGGTGAGTCTTTCCACCCCCTTCTTGCCCCTTTCTCGTGCTTATGTGTCATTTTGTCCCGCATAAGCCGTGCCATTTGTTGTCTGTTCAGAACCTGTCGTGATGGTGTCGTGATGGTCCTCTCTGTTCTCCTGCGGGTTGTATGTCTCCTGCTTGGCCGCTTGGGTCTACATTAAAGTCCACGTCGGCCCTTACCATCACATTGTCGCAGTACGAGCATTCCATTTTGCTCTCTGTCGCGTGGTGTCATTGCTTTCTCCTATTTATAATGCTCGCTCTGCCATGTCCTTTTCCTGGTCCTTTGCCATGCTTCCTCCCTCCTGTTCAGTACCTGGAGGAATTCAAGCACAGCGACAACAGCGGGGACTGGGCTTTCAACACGCTTCGGACACCAGACTCTCCCGGCGAAGCCCGTCACTTTGCATTGCAATGCCTGGCCAGTCTCTTGCAGTCTCGGTGGAAAGCGTGGAATGAGGAGGTTCGACTCCAGTTTCGGGTGGCGGTGATGGAGGTGGTGGCTTCCACAGGGGCGGGACGAAACGAGGAGGTGTATTTGCGCGAACGCATTGCCTTGCTGGTGAGCAAAATCGGCGAGGAGGAGTACCCTGTGCGTTGGCCAGAGCTCTTAAGGGAGCTGGCGGATATCTGGGAGGGGGCGGGAGCGGGCTCCCCGGCTCCGCCAATCATTGCCTTGATGGCGCTGAAGAATTTGGCAGAAGATTGCGTGGATTCCGACTTCAACAATTTGCTGCCGACCGCACGCCGGACGGAGATCTTGCGCGCCTTGAACTTGGAGTTGGGGGTGTTGCTGCCCCGCCTGTACTCGCTCATGGCACGGACCTACGAAGGAAGGACGCAGCAGATGGGGGGGAACGGCGGGGAGGGGGGGGGGGCGACGGAGGTTCTGAGAGCAGCGCTGCAGACTTTGAAGCGGTTTGTGGTCTGGACTCCGCCCGATTTGTTGATGCTTCAGCCCTCGATGAATTTCTTGGACGTGTTCGCCTGCTTGATGGCCGAACCGGCCACGCGCCTGGAGGCCTTGGAATGTGTCCGGGACCTGGGCGGTCGAAGGTTCGAGAACATGGAGCACGTCAAGGCGTACGCGGAGAAATTGGAAGGGGCGACCCGGGCCTTGATACCACAGTCGGAGGCCTGGCAATGCCTGGTCTTCGGGGAGACCCTCTGTCATACCTGGTCCCTCTTTGTCAACGCCAACCTGGAGAAATGGGTGGGGGAGGACACGGCGGTCACGACTGTAGGGACGGGGGAGTTTCGACTCCTGGCCCGGTGCCTGGAGGTCATGGCGGAGCTTTTGCGGCTGCCCTCGTACCGGGCCAGTGTGGCCCTGATGGGTGGGTGGGCGGTGGCAGTCAAGCAGGAGAAATTGAAGGGGCTGGGCCTGGTCGAACCTTGGCTACCGTTGGTGATGACGGCCTATTGCGAGAAGTCCGTGAAGCTCTGCTACGACGAGGCGGCGGGTGCCTTTCCCGAGAACCCCGTAGCGGATGAGGTGAGGGCGGGAGGAAGGGAGGGAGGGAGGGAGGGAGGGGGTCAGGGGCTGGGATCGCGGAGGCGCTGGACTGACGGGCTCCGCTTGGCCACACCTCTTTTTCTCCTTGCAGGAATTTATCGACCAGGAGGAGTACCTGGCCCTGCTTTCAACCCTCAAGGCCAACGCCATGACGCTCGTTCGCACTGTCGCAGAGCTATACCCGTCCCAAGCCGTCGTGTTTTTGAAAGAGCGTCTGTCGTCGTTGCTTCAGCGTTTTGGCACCCCGGAAGCCGTAGCAGGGGTTTCCGCGGGCGCCGGCACGGGCGTGGGAACCGCCGGCGTGGGATCCACGGGCGGGGTGGGGGGGGCGGGGGGGGGCGGCGGGTGGCGGGATCACGGTGCAGAGCGAGGCTTACCGGCAGTTTGAGGGTCTCGCGAACCCGTTGGACCGGATCTTGGGGGGCATCCCAGAGCCCCAGCAAGGCAAAGAAGAGGACGTGGCCCTGCTCCAAAGCGTGAGCTGGTTGTTGTCGATGCTTTTGGGCTGGCAAGTCACTGACCCATTGCTTCTCTACTGCCAATGCCTGCTCTTGGAAGGATTCAAACGGTTTTACCGTTACCTGGACCAACAGCTGTGGGCGGTACTGGAGCTGCTCTTTCAGCACATGGAGTATCGGGATCCGGCGTTGGTGGGGAAGACCTTCAGCAGCCCCACCCAGCTGATGAAGCATCTCTCGCCCGAAGCTATCCAAGTCCGCCGGCGGGGTTCCAATACCTTGACAGAGATATGCAATACAGTGCCGGACATCGTGGTTCCCTACCTAGGGGAGCTCTGCACCCGGTGTCGGGCCCTGTTGCTGAAGGGGGAAGTCAGCGATGCGCAGCGGCCGATGGTGGTCGAGATGCTGGTAGTCGTGGCCAACGCCTTGGGGGACAGCCAGCAACGGATGACCTTTATTGCCGAGCTGGTGTCGGATTCCGAGGCCTACTGGGAGAGCCCGACGACCAGCATGTCCCTGTCCTCCGTCCCAGCCTTCCTGGAGCTGTTTGGCGTCCGTCCGGGGGCGCAGGGGGAAAGCGAGATCCCGAAGAGCTCGGCGGACTGGGACAAGGCCTACGACCAGACGCATGCCTTGCTCGGCGTGCTCAACACGTTCTTGGGGGTGACCCGGCGGTTGAAAGTCCCGCAGCAGGACGACATCAGCAGCAAAGATCCGGCGTTGGCTGAAATTGCCCGTGTCTTGATCTGCGACCCCCTCTCTCTGGAGGAACTGGCGCAGATCAACCCCTTCGTCCCGGTCTGGGTCCGGATCCTCCCCAATTTGCTGGCCCTCCTCCGCGTCTTGCACGGGATGTGGGCGCCGGACGTCCGTCGGGGCCTGCTGGCGCATCCGGACTTGCGGCATCTCCTCTCCTTGAACGACGACGAGGTCTTGGCCCGGGTCAAGGCGGGGGGTACCCGACCGCCCCAACAAAACGTGGCCCCAGGGGGCAACCAGTGCCGAAAATGGCCGACCTGGCTGAATCAGGTCCGACAGTCCGCCTACCAGCTCTTGGAGAAGGCCTGCCACCACAAGGTGATCTACTACCACCCGGAGACCCTCTTGGCCATGCGGGAAACGGTGCTGGGGCCCTTGGTCTGGATGGAGCACCGGCACGTGCCCTGGCTCATCAAGAACTTTCTAGAACCCTACATCGTGCATTGCCCTGGTCCCTTGTTCGCCACGCACCTGCCTCCCATCGTCGGCCCATTTTTTAGCCACATGCTGGTCCGGTGCTCCGTGACGTGGGGAGGGGCGGGGGGCGGGGAGTTGGAGCACCTACGGGAGGGCGGGACGCTGGTCTTGGCGGAGGACGCGGTGAGCGTGGAGGATTACGAGACGATTTTGGACAAGCTGCGGCGGGAGGTGACCCGGGCCTACGTGGAGGCCCTCCAGGCCGCACTGGCCTTGCGGGGGGGGATGATCCAGGCTTTGGTCGAGAGCAACAAGGCGGTGCACCATCAGCAGCAAACCGCCAAGGCAGCCCATGCGTGGGCGGGGAAGACGAATGGGGGCGGAGGGGAGGGAGGGGAAGGGGGGGCGGAGGGAAGTATGTACATGAAAAATAGGGCGGGGGGGGGGGGGCGCTAGGGTCAGGCGCTGACGGGGGGCAGGATGTGCCTTTTCCCTCCTCGTCCTCGTCCTCGTCCTCTTCTCTCTTGGCAGGGCCAGGAGGAGGAGGAGGAAGCGGGGGAGGGGAAGGCAGCATAGGGAACGTGGGCCCCGGGGGAAGACGGGCGGTGTCCCCGCCGTGCACGGCCGTGAAGGACTTTGTGCAGGCCTTGACCCGGTTCTTGGTGGTGGAATCGGACGTGTGTGCAGTACCCCTTTTCCTCTCCGTGATGGGGGCCCTGTGCTGGCAAGACCAGCACTCGTGCCGGCGGGCCGTCCACGTAGGCCAACGCATGATGGAGGTCGGGGGAAAGGAAGCCAAGCTGCACTCTGCTTTCGGCCGGGAGCTTTTTCGGGAACTGGTGACGGCGGTGTTGGCGGAGCAAGCGTGGGTGCTGGGCATGCAGAACGATCTGGTCGCCCTGGCCTGCGAGATTTATCGGACCCTGGTGATCGGGGAGAACGGGACGGGGGGAGGCGGCGAGGAGCGCCCGACGTCGGCCTCGGCGGCCTCGGCCCTCCTTCCCTCCCCTGCCAGTACCGGGAGTGCAGGGAAGCTGTCTCGGGTTCCCCCGCGTCGGACGGCCCAAGTGGTGTGTGACTTGCCCCGGCAAGTGCTGTTGGGCCTCCCCGGCCTCACCCCCTGAGATGGTGGGGGAGATGGAGGCGAAGATGCTAAGGACGCACCAGTCTAAGGAACAGCGAGAAATTTTGAAAGAAACCCTGTGGATGGTGACGGGGGCCAACAAGGGGGGCGGGGAGGCGAGGAAGGCAAAGAAGGAGGGGAAGAAAGGGGGGAAGGGGAAGGACGACGGTGGGGAAGACGGGGGCAGGAACAGGAGTGGGAGCGTGGAGATGAACGAATTGCAAGCCCGGTTGATTCGGAGAGGCCAGGCGTTGCAGGCGGAGCGGGAGGAAGTGGATTTATGCGCGGCCTCCGTGGCGAACTTGTTCGGGGAGTGAGTGGAGGAAGGAAGGGAGGGAGGGAGGGAGGGAGGGAGGGGGGGAGAGAGATGGAGTGGTGGAAGGTGGATATAGACGTTAGACAACCCGACCATTGGCAAGAAAAAGGTAAATAAGCACGAATGCATGATAGCATCCTCATGCGGCGTTGCGTTTTGAGGTTTCTCCAAATCCCCCGACGTGGCCCACCGTCTGATGTGCCTGAGTGGCCAGGGCCTCTGCGTCAGCTCCCTCCCTTCCCCCGCACGGTCCGAGTACTCTTGTACTCCGGCGAGGCACTGCCACCTTCCGCCGCCCTTGTACAGTTTGCGTACTTTGCCGCCCCCCCCCCCCCGNTCACCTCTCCCCCTTCCTCCCTCCCCTCCC
>NW_005803800.1:0-50913 GCF_000240725.1 Microchloropsis gaditana
ACATCCCGGCACCCGTCAGAGCCAGCTCCACCTCTTCTTTGGACCACACGTAGAATGCTCCCTCTTTCTTGGCGCCCCCCTGGACAGGCGACGCGGAGTCTGCGTCCTCGGCCGAGTAGAAGCCCCCTCGAGCGTCGCGCATGTCCCGCAATAGGTAGTCGGCTGTGGCGCGTACGACGTGAGCCAAGGCCTCCTCTCCTGTTAGCTGCCAGGCGCGGGTGTAGCACGCCAGAAGTTGCGCCGAGTCGTAGAGCATCTTCTCGAAGTGGGGCACGTGCCAGTCGGGGTCGGTGGAGTATCGATGAAACCCCCCCCCGACGTGGTCATGAATCCCCCCGTCCGCCATCCCCCTCAGGGTGCCCACCACCATCTCCAAGGCCCGCTCGCCCCGTGCGTCTCCAGGCGCGCTGCTAGCATGCAGGCTGAGCAGGAAGTTCAGCTCACTTGGACGGGGAAACTTGAGGGAGCGACCGAAGCCTCCTCGGGTCTCATCATAGGTTCCATTCAGCTGCTGGAAGGCCGTCTCGCAGGCCTCGGACCGCAGCTCCCGCACTCGACTCTCCACTTCTGTTTCCGTCATGCTCTCAAAACCGGGAATGCACCCCCCAGCGCCTCCTGCCAGCTTGCCCCTGAATGTCCCCACCACCCGCTCCCCCTGCGCCTCCACCTCCTCCCGCTTTGAGGACCAGGCATCCTGCACCTTTTCCAGGATAGCGGCCAGGCGCGGCTCCGAAAAGTATGTTCCCCCTGTGAAGGGCTTGCGGTCTGGCGTCAAAAAGACGGTCATCGGCCACCCTCCGCGACCCGTGGCGGCTTGTATGAAGGACATGTAGACCGAGTCCACGTCCGGGCGCTCCTCGCGATCCACCTTTATCGGCACGAAGTGGTCGTTGAGGAGGCGAGCGATGCGAATGGACTCGAAGGACTCGTGCTCCATCACGTGGCACCAGTGGCAAGTTGCGTATCTGGGAGCGAGGGGCACCGAAGGCGGAAAGAGAGAGATGGGCTCTGTCGTGAAATGCAGCGAGCAAAAGGGACCTACCATACTTCACTTTGGCAGTTACTTGACAGATCCTTAAGAAGGAAGACGATCACACATCTGACTTTATCTAGCGACACATAAGTGTAAGGTGTCCCGAATACAAATGGTACCCTCCTCGTCCCCTCATCACATGCTCACCCTACTGACAGCATTATCGGCCTGTCTAGTGTCTTGGCCCTCGAGAACGCTGCTTCGCCCCAGGGCCACCAGTCTACCGGGTTGTGTGCATGCTGTTGCAGGTACAACGACTTTTCGTGGACAAGGCGATTGGTATATCTAGGAGAAGAGGTTGAAGAAGATTTAGGGGAAGAGGAGGAAGACTTCGACATGCCAAAGAGCGGGAATGAAGTACGCTGGACCAAGTAGCTTCGGCGCAGTTGCCTATTTAATATCATAAAGTAGGATTCGCTGGGGTCACAGCTTTTGCTGTGAACAGTGTGCACGAAGGTAGAAGAAGAAACACGATGTGATCGTACTACAAGGTGGACGAAGAGCACCAAGCGCAGGGCAAAGCAGCATGACCTTTGCTTCATCACCGAGCTGGAATACGTTCTAAGTATCTCCGCTCGTTTCTATGCATTGTAAGTAAGGTAACGGGGGAGGCGCTTGATGAGACAGAACTTCAAGGAAGTGGAAGACACGATACGGTTGAACTTTTCCCGTAAGCGAACGCACAGGGTAAATGTGGTCGGCTTGCTGTCTTGGCGGAAGCCAGGCTTGTGAGGCCCGGGGAGGCCGAAGGGACGCATGCTGTCAAAGACTTTGATTGTCTTGCCATTTTTTTTTTTCAAGCAGTGGAATACCAGGCACATAAATCATATTTTTTCATTTTTGCCAGAGCTGACGCACGCGCTTTGCTCTCCAAGCAGGCGAGCTCTTCGCTTAATGGTCGTGTCGGAAGTTCTGGGCTAGCAGCGCAAGGGCTTTTTGTCGGCGATAGCACGCGTACGTAACGGATCCCGCATTGAGGCACGAAAACGGGATGATGGGCCGTGTGATCTCACACTTTGACGGCCGGAGAACGTCAAAAAGGGATCAAGAAAGGACCACAACTTTTTAAGGCATTTTCTTTGCTACTGTTATTCAAAAAATACATCGTGCAACACTCCACTTATCGTGTGGTCGAGCTCGGAGAGGTGATTGATCGGTCCCCCCGTCTGCACACGTAAAAGGTAATCACACGGACAAATGCACCGAGCATACCTTGAGGCGTTCATGTTGGAAAGCTACAAGAATATTTGTTTTTTGTACAGCGCGCCTGCACCACCCTCAGGGTATTACTTCGTTAATCTTATTACGACAAGGCACGCTCATAGCTCTTGTTTTCAGCAGGCTTGATCCTGCGGCAGACATATCTTCGCACATCCACGTACGAAATTTAGAATCGAAATCATGCGTTCTTGGTCTTCGTTTTGCTTTGCGGTTGCAGCAGGAGCCCTTATTTTACGGTGCGTTCCTTTGCTAGAGAAGAGAGCGTCTTCAGTTCTTTACCAAAAAGCACTCATCCGATCACAGCTCTGCGAGCGCTGCTTGCGAAAAGCCCTCTCAGGACATAGCTTGTATGTTTCAAGAGCCTATTGAAGCAGCTGCAGGCTCCTATAACTCTCTGACGCATCAGGTCGCTTACTGCAAAATGCAAGGTAAGCAAGCAGACGAGGGCACTTCTCGACATGACTCAAGCAACAGTTTTGGCATGGTTGGATGGAGCGCCACACTAAGTAGCCATGCATCATTAATTCTTTTATTTATTTTCACGCATTGCCACATGAGCCGCGGATTCATAGTAGCATCGCTATCAACTCTCTCCTATCGCTAATCGCACCTTAGGCTACGATACTGTCTCCCGCGCCTCTTCTGAGGGCCCCTCTGTGTTCACATCTGGGCTGGTGAAGATCGGTGTAGGCCTCGCGCACAACCAATTCGGCTCCGCTGCGGATCCATCCTGGCTTAATTTGCCCGAGGGAGCGGCAACGTGTGGAATGTGTCTAGAGGTCGGAGAGATGAAGGAGAGGAAAGGAGGGTATAACTCAGAAGAGGAAATTGTGGGAGCCAGAGAGGGCCCGGAGCCTGCAGTAGAGTCTGTATTCGTTGATGCATTTTCAATGCGCCCCATTCAAATCTCCACCCTTGATGCAGGTGACGAAGGTGAGCAATATGCCCGCGATCGCCGACGACCTCATCACCTGGGACTACGACCGCAACATGACGGTCCCCTTTTTGGCCATGGTCTTCGACCAGTGCACCGACGAAATATGTGACCAAAGCGGTACGTGTCGGCAAGCGCTGCATAGGACACAATACGCCGACTCTTGCCATCTCCTCAGTATGTCTATCCAAACGCTACCCCTTCTCCGCGCAGGCTACCTGGACTTCGACGTGTACAGCGAGACCCAACCCGTGAAGAAGGGAAACCCGCGGCTCATGGAATGGCGCGCCGTTGACTGCCCAGTGGGCGAGACGCACAAACTTGAGTACCTGGTTTGCACACCCGGCACTTGCAACGCAGATGATCCCCGAAGCGTAAGTGGTTTTGTAACCCTTTGTGTTGTTTTCTTTTCTTTTTCCTCCCCTTTCTCTCGCTGACGACTGCGGCAAAAAAGCTTTCCTCTCTCCTCTCTATTTATGCTTGCCTAACTACGTCGAACGAGCGATGTTATCGATTTGTCCAGTCTTGTGACCAGCCATGCACCAGTTTACTTTCACCTTTCTCTTTCTTTTGCCCACCTTTCAAGGTACCCAATTTTGGGGCCATTTTCAACCCCGATTTTTTCGCCGTCTTCGTGCGTAACCATCGCTTACCTGTAATCAAGGTGGAAATGGAGGATCCTGACACAATCGCAGGCGTGGTAAGGGCCAAGGATGATAGCAAGGGAAGAAGGTCGTGTCGGCCTTTCTCGTTTTCACCCGAGCATGTGGTCGTCAAATTTTGCTATTAAACCACTCATTACTTTATTTTCCCTTCCTTGGCCCTTTTGTGTTCTTTGCCCTAGCCCTCCTTCCGAGACATGCCGTTTACGAGCGGACTTGGTTGGACGTGGTCGGGTAAGACATTCCAGATGGACGAGGCCAAAGACATCAAAATCCGCGTCACTGCTGCTGACGGACAAGTGAGTAAAATTCCTTTTTATTAATCATTATCCCATAAGCTCTAGCTGGAAAATGGCAGCACATGAAGATCATCTTCACCTTTTGATAATATGAGTAATCTCTCCCCCGCTGTCATCGGCTGTAATTGCCCTCAACATCATGACCCGCTTTCCCTCCCCGTGCCTCTCCGTTTCTTACCCCCCCCAAAAAATGTGTTATTTCTCTTTGCATTCTCATCTATCAGATCGTTACCGAGAGATTCACCAAGAGCCAATTTTTGGACTCTCCGGGAGCGCCCGCCTATCGGTAGGAATAAAGTGAAACAGACAGGCGGCTAGGAGAAAGGGTAGTGGCACAAGAATGTAAAATAGGGTATGTACCCCTCGAAGAGGCTTTTGAAATACTCATTAACTTCTTTTTCCTGCGATTTTTCCTTTATCCTTGACTGCTTATTTGAAAGCGGGGGCCTGCTTCTGCACGGTCAGAAGCAATTTTCCCCCTCCAAATTCTCGGCATCAAAGCAGCTCATGGCTAACATGAAAGAGGATACGGAAGCTCAGTCCAACAAGTATGTCTCCTTGCGAGGATCAATGATCGACGGTGAAGGGAAGGAAAAATCTGGAGATGCTTAAGTGATACGCGAAAATTTCCGAGGGTAAAAGGTGTGATAAAGCTACGTCCTTCGTCGCACAGGGGTTGGATAATATAATGGCTGTCAATGGGGGGGAAAAGAGGATGGTGTCCAATTCCCGCTCCTCATGAATTTTAACGAGACACAATAGTTAAGAAAAATTACTATGTGAACTTTCTGGAGCTTGATCCTCCACGTGTTGCTTTTACAAGTGTGCTTCCTCTAAAAGTTTTTACGGCCCATTTTTATCCGTCTCAGTGCACGTCGCCAAATTCGGAAACAAGACGTGTACCGGCGTGCCACCTGCCCGTAAGCCCGTATTTCATCTCCTATGAGTAATGGTCATCTCAATATGGTTGACATATCAATTTTCATAAACATTGCACGCGCAGGACTTGCTTCTATCAAGTAAAAAGCACTGTATACTGGGCAAGCGAGTGGCCATTTTGACGAATTGCAGCAAATTGCTGTTGCATATTGAAAAGTTCTGTCACATGCGTTGTACACACCAGCATTGTCAGGCTTCTTCTCATGTGTGCCCCAATAGCATTGGCGGATGTCGCGACGAAATTGGCGCAAGCGGAATAAGAGGTGGACGGCAAGCTCTCAGTGAGGTTGTTTTTAGTGAAGTGTCCTCTGCTGCTCCGCCGCAACCTGGTGCACTTTCCACTCGGAGCAGGAGCACCTGTTCTTTTCCCACAACTTTAAGCACTTGCTCAAGTGAATTTAATGCTGTTCCATATGAACAAATTGCTTCGATGGCTAAGAAGGAATGTGCGTTTTTAAAAGAGGATTGTGAAGCATCGCAGGAACGTAAAACCACGCAGACCAACTTACAAGTAAAAACGCAAGAAAAGAGAGAAGTAAGAGTAGAATGGCAAAGCTGCGAAGAAACGAGGAGAGAGCCGACGGGCTCGCAACCCTCCATTGTGGGATTGTGCCGACGGGGTGATATCGCATGCATGGCGGACCCGCCGGCAGAGCTCTCTGGACCTCCGGAGTCAAATAAAGACATGCGGAACGTGCAAAATGCTTTGCAAGCATTACAGCTTAAGGAGTCTGTATCTAAATTCAGGCACCACGAATGTCCCGGGCAGTTGCGCCGCTCGATGGAGGGGAAAATCGATGCAGTGGACGTGGGAGACGGGGGGCGGATAGAGGAGGGAGTAAGCGGGCAAGGGTTCGGCCAGGAAATCCAGGACCCGGAAGAGAGCGTCCTTTTAGGAGGTGCTGAGAGCAAGCGGAGCATTGTGGATGAAGACACCGTTGACGGGGGGGAGTCTCCCAAGGCGGGTCTTGCCAGCCACGGTCTAAACATTCTAAGGAATATATTGCACGGCCTTCAGGCAGCTTCCTCCCCCCGTCACGCCTTCCCACGCGAGGACGCTCATGAGCTTTACGACACATTGGTCGAGCTGGGAGAAATGGAGAAAGATTTGAGTGAATACGTGCATCTCATGGACCGGTACGAGGAGCGGCTCCGAGTCATCCTAGAGCAGGTCGGCGCGCTCTTTCAGGAGCATGCTGTGTGTCGCCAGCAGGCGCGGCGCGTGGAGGAGGAACTCAGAGAGGAAGTACGCGTGCTGAAAAGAACGGCAACGAGCCTCGACGCTGTGAAAGCGCCGGCTGCGCCCCTTTCTCCCTCCTTTCCTGTCGCTGCGGTTGTGAGGCCAGCTTGCCTCGAGTCTCCGCTACCGCACCCGCCACCAAGGAGTCCTGGTTCGACCAGCAAGGACACGTCCACTTACGTCGCCGCCCTAGAGCTCAAAGGGGCAATAACTCACCGGAAATTCACCCTTTTTTTCCAAAAATTTGCTGTTCAGGCCAAGCGTTTGGCCACTTTGGAGGAGGAAAGGAGAGAGAGCGAGATAGAGGAGCACGGTCATCGGCTGGAAATGGAGGGCTGGAGGCGACAGGCGCTGAGGCGCCTGGGGCAATACCGACGCTGGGCCATGCGCTCGGTGCCTCGGCCAGAGTTCGAGCGGGTCTGCCATGAGCTGGTCACGGTACAGCAGGCATGGACGGCTGCGTCTGTCGCGGCTGCTCCATGTCCTTGTGCGATCGACGCCACCTGCCCCGCCCCCGCCATTGCCCTTCAAGAGAGTACTTCAAGTGCTGGCATGATCGAGGAAATTAAGGGAACGCCTCTCGTGCCTCCACCCTTTCCAGATCCAGCAGCCGGAGTAGCACCACCCACAGCAAAAACAGATAGGTGGCATGAGCCGTCATATGCAAAGACGTGGAAAACAGGGGAGGGGGAAGGGATAGGAGAGGGGGAAAGAGACCGCTGGGAAGAAGAGAGAATGGATTTGCTGGCCAAACTTGAGCGTTACCAAGGTTTCGAAGCCTCTACCACACAAGTGAATGAAAAGGGCACGCTGTGGCTGGGAAAGCGAGGCTGGCGGCGAGGAGAGCTGGAGAAGTGGGAGGAGGACAGCAATGCCGCCGTCATCCAAGGGCTGCAGGAACAGATCCTAGCATACCAGACTCGTTCTGATGAAGCGCTTGCTCGCGCGGAATTGGAACTGGAATTGCAATCTGCCAGAGAGACTTCGAAGCATCTTGCTCGGAAACTTGCAGTCCTGGGTGCGAACCACAGGCGGCGGGAGCAGGAGGTGAAAGCTTTAGAGACAACAATTTTGGAAATGAAGGCGGGCGAGGAGGAGAATGAGCTCCTGATCGAGCTCTCTCTGCTGCGAACGACTGTTCAAGAGCTGGCTGTGTCGGCCTTGTGGAGCCGAAGAAGAAAGGAAGGCGACGTGGACTCCATCTCTACTCCGAAGCCAGCCGCTACTCCTACGGCATCGGGCCCCACCTCTTCCTTCACTGCTGCTTTCTGTGCTCGTCTAAAGGAACTTGACCTGTCGTTAAGAAAGCTCGTGCGAACGGCAGAAGAGAGAAAGCAGGAGATAACGGATCTGGAGGCGACGGTCGGACAATTGCGAGCTGAGAAGGAGGATTTGCTGAAAGTTTCATTTGACGGCGAACCTATAAGCAGTGGGAGGGCAAAAAAGGTAGCGCGAGAGGAGTGGGGGGCCGATGACAAGGAAATGGAAGGAAGCCAAGAGGAAGAAAGAATCAGAGAGAGGAAGATTGTAGCCTTAAGGGGGAATACTGTCGGTCTCGTTGACGCAGGAGGAGAGGATGAGGACCACGGGGAGACAACTCTATCACAGAAGCTGGGAATGCGACTCCTTTGTGTGTCGCAAAGGCTCAAAACAAGCGAGTGGCGATTATTGCAGGCACAACAGGAGCTGCGGCGGCTGAAAAATGAAAGGGAGAGCTGCGAGGGTCGTGAGGAGAGGATGGCAAGAAGGCCTGCGCACATATTACAATCTCCTTGTAGCTGCTGTAAGGATGATTTCTTCCCGTCTGGCTGCGATTGCTCGTCCCTCTGTACCTCGGCTATCGCAAGTCCGCCCTTGCCTCCTGGCGAAGCGGCGGAAGCTGGATCCTCGAGAATGGCCGCACAAAGATCGACATTCTCTGACAATAACAGCAGTGGGGAGCGTTGTCGAGGGGGCTTTAAAGCGATTCAGAGTCTGTTGCGCGCCTTCGTTGGTGATGCCGTTCGCTCTGCTGCAGCGGGCGGAAAGGAAAGAGGTTCTGGTAGTGGCGACAAACATCACAAGACAGATCACACGATCTCGAGAGAGAGGTCGCATACCGCTTGTCTCATGAATGATGCAGTTCAGTCGCACGTGTCGTATACCATGCCCCGCCGGTGCACATACCCTTTGTACGAGGAGGGTGACACGAAGCCGCGATGTTGGCAATGTGCCCAGCCTTTCAACAGGGAGACGGGAGGAAGAGATAATAATACATTTGAAGAGCAAGAGCAGGGGCCAAAAGGAATGGAGGAAGTGATGCAAATTGAGAAGCTGCGCCAGGCCAATATAGCGCGCTCTGATGCTGAAGCTCGTTGTGCAGCCGCACTGGAGGAAGAAAAAAAGATGAGAAGGCACATGACGGTCCTCGCGCACCAGCTCCAGTCAGCGGAGGAGCGTCTTTTTTGGACCTTGAAGGGAGAAGGGCTGGTGGCAGCGAGCGTCACACGAGGGGTAAGGTTTGACGGGACACTGGAGGAGCACATGGAGGGGGAACGGGAGATACGAATGTTGCACAGACTTTTGGAGGAGAAAGGTGGGGAACTTAATGAGCTGAAGCGGGCCATTTGGCGTTTAAGGGAGGATTGCATACGGGCCATCCATCAGGAGGCGGATGAAGCAAAGGTAGAGGAATCGAAACTTCTGGGAAAGCAGGTCGCAGGGGACGCCCAAGGGCCGTGTAGTGGCGTCCGGACAACGGTAGCCATGACAAGGGCCACTGGGGCGACACAAAAAAGACGCAAATCAGACATTGGTGAAGAAAAAGGGGCAGTTAGAAACTGCGAATGGGAGGAGATGGAAGAGAAAGAGCTGGTTATCGATCTGCAGGAGCAGATGACTGCGCTCCAGCAGCGTATGGCTCGAGCGCGGGTAGCGCTTCACGCAGCGAGGACAGAGCGCGACGCGGCAAGAGCAGCATTGCAGGCCTCGGAGGCAGAGAAAAAGTGTCTCAGTGGAAAAGAAAGGAAGCTTGAACTGAATCTTAAGCGAACTCGGGATGAATTAGGCAAGCTTAAGAAAAATGAGAGCAAGGAAGTCTCTGAGTGGCGAAAAGCGGAGGGGCCTGGTCGAGTTGGATTGGAACAACAGGTCAAGGCACTGACTGCCATGCTACTGGAACAACAACATCGACAGCAGCAATCGCGGGTTGTGAGCCATGTAGCGAGATGTACAGAGAAGCGAAAGCGAGATGGGCAAACGGAGGAATTCCTCAAGCAGGTGGAGAAGGACAAAAAATCACATCAGAGGATTGTCGAACTGGAACAGGCGCTAGAAATACAGTCCGCTGCTGTAGCCAAAGCAATAGAAGAGAAGGAGGCAGCTGTAAATGCTTCCGCTGCCAGTGCGCGCCTACTTCGAGTATTGGAGGAAGGAACGCAAGAAGACCGTATAAAAGGAGAAGCAAGTAGGAAAAATGGGATTGAGAATATTGACAGAGCCCTGGCACAAAGCAGACAACGTGTATGGGAGCTTGAAGAGGCGCTTGGGAAGTACCGACGGAAGGCAGAGGTACAGCTCTCAGGACGTCTGATGATTTTAACACGAGAGCTAGAGGTAGCAAAGGTGCGCATTTCTGAGCTAGAAAAGAATGCTCTGTCCAGCAATGGGGGAGATGAGGACGCAGAGAGAGAAAAGCAGAAGTTTGAGTGTGACATGCGGTGGCAGGAGGCGGAAAATAGAGCGACGAAAGCTGACGTAGCAGTTCTACAGCTGAACTACGAACTGAATGAGGCCCAGAGGGAGGTCACTAGACACAAGCGTCGGCTTCGAGAAATTCTTTCCAGTCCTGAGGATCTGAAGTTAGCCGTATACTGCGAAAAGGCAAAGGAAGACCCGAGAAGGAACGTTAAAGAGACACTGCAAGAGACGGCGGCCGAGAAAGCGATGCGTCCGGTTATTGGCAATGAGCCGGAGAGCCTACAATCTGGCTCTATCCGTAAAACCAGCAATCTCCCCTCATATAGCGTAGCAGTAAAAATGAGATGTCTGGAGCGACGCCTGCGCGAAGCTGAGCAACGTTTAAAGACGGCGGAGCAGGAAAAAATGGCGCTCACGGCGCAGTTAACAGGGTTGAACGAGGTAGGACAACGCCTGAGCAAGCGAGAAGAAACTCTAGCGCAGCTTCGGGCTCTCATTCGAGCCAAAGAAGATGCTCTATCGCGAGCAAGAGGTAGATGTGAAGACCTGGAAGGAACCGAGCAGAGATTGATGGAGAAAGTTGAAGGACAGCAACAACAACTTGTGGCGTTGGAGAGAGAGCTAGTTTGCCTGAGGGGAATAATGCAAAGACGTTCGACGTCACATTCTTCCTCCTTATCATGCTCGGCGATGAACGAAAAGACACAGCACCAGGGAGAATCTTCGGAGGCCATAGCTTGTGACAATCCTCATCCCGCACTCTTGCCCACTGTTTCCGATTCCTCCAATCCCACCTCCCCTTTGTGCTTGTCCTCCCCCTCCTTGTCCTCACCCACTGTAAATTTCCCAGAAGCTAAAATGCTTTTGCAGACTGAATTGCAAGATTGCCGTGCAAGCTCCTTGCAGAAATCCGATGAGTGTGACAGCCTCCTGAAGCAGAACAAAAGATTGCTTCACGAATTATCTGCATTTGATCTTTCTTTTTGGGAGGAACTAGAAGATTTAAAATATGCGCACCAGCAAGCTCTTACAGAGGCAAGAGACGCTAAAGAACGGGCACTGAAAGCGGAAGGAAAGTTGATATTTGGCGGAGCATTGTAAGACAGAAAATAACGAAGTGGGGGGTTTCAAAAATCAGGAAGGCAGAGCAGTTAAGGCAGCGGGTGCCCTGTAGATTCATTTTTGCGTATGTGTAGAAGAGATGTGTGTAAAAATAGCGACCTTGACTGACAAAGGCACAAGAAGACGTAAATGAGATACCGCGTTGCTTTCAATGTATTCTTCTGTCTCTCAACGCCTCTTTCAACCAATAAATGTCCACATGTCAGGTAAGGTAGATAATGTAGAAAGGCTGATAAAATATGAAATCAAGTCCGAAACAGCGAAAGGACTTCCTACTGTTTTCAAAAGAAATCTCATATCCGATCCACGTTTGCGAATACTTTTGGATGAGGGCAGATCAAAAGATGAACAGGAGTCTACTTCTTTAAGCTGAGAAGGGAATTTTGTCTCGTAACCCGTCTTATGTTCGGAATGAAAGACGGGAATACAAATCTTGATAACAAGCTTTCAATATCGTTCCTTAATCTACACCCTTTCTTTCCACACTTTCCCCTCTCTGCTTGATGAAAAATTTTGCAGACCAGGACCAGAGGTACATCTGTGAATATTTTATGGCCAAAAACGGCTCATTTGGTATAATTTTTCTTCGCTGATTCCTTGATCGAATGCGACGACTCCGGTTAGTCTCCCCACGCCTCAAATCGATGACGTGTGCCGATGTGAACTGAATTGTCATCTCTTGCAAATGTGAACAGTTC
Source organism: Microchloropsis gaditana (assembly GCF_000240725.1). NCBI lineage: Eukaryota > Eustigmatophyceae > Eustigmatales > Monodopsidaceae > Microchloropsis > Microchloropsis gaditana. The sequence goes on from NW_005803800.1 coordinate 11,827, forward strand.
TTGGATTTTTATCAATTTTGTATAAACACCATAATTTATATCTTTGGCCTTAAAATCGCCAGATTGCTCCGGGAGCCGAGATGTACCTTTTACTTTGTCAAGTGTTGCTTCGACACGCACCATGTACACCTGCAGTGTCTGGGAAGGTGTCGTAAATAAAGCTTGCATACTGCCAGCTCGCGGAGGCGTTATTTTTTTGGGGCCCACATTCAAAAGTGTAAAAGGGCACAAGATCCATATTCATTGCCCAGCGCATCCAAATGTAATTTCCGAAACGATTTAATCCAGAAGCATTCGTAAGTCTTTGCCTCCTGCAGGGTCCTTCGGAAGGAGAGTTTTCTTGATATTCAGCACTATTTTGAGATGTAGCAAAGGTCTTGTCCTGTAGAACGCACGAGCAAATAGCACTATAACAGTGATGCAGATTTTGTGTATACCCTTTCGATCCTGAAAATGCGCCGCGACCTCAACAAAGGACAGAACCCCTACGATGTTCCACAACTCGCCGACAACGTACCATGGTTGAACAAAATAAGCGTTAGGCGGCTTTTTGTGTGCGAGCAGCAGTGAATTTCAGAAGGATGATGAAGACTTGAGTAGAGCTACCTTATTTTCACCATTCATCTCGGCGCTTTTTCATTTATTACGACGCAGGTCAACCAAGTCACCACATTTCCGTCACAGTGCTCCTCTCGCCAAGGCGCCGTCGCCAATTAATAGTAGTTTTGAGCCCGCGGGAGTCGGACTCCGCGACGTCACGGGTTTGGGAGCTCTCCAGGTAACAGAGCCAGGACTAGACGGTCCCTCGATGTGCAAGCGATGCTTTTCAGTGTCATCAATAGACTTGCCGTCTCGATTTTGGATTCCTTGACACTAATTTCGCTCGGATGTGTGGTGAGTGACAGCTGAAATTTGTAGCAAAAGTGATGAATAAAAAAAGGTCCCTTTCCTGGCAGCTGTCCTAGACTCATTCGATAGTGTCCCAACCATTGCTCTAGACTTAAACGACAATGTCAATCATAATGAAACAACAAAAATGTTACCCCAGGATCGCCTTTGAACCTTCTGAAGCTAAAGACGTGTATCTTGTATAGTTCGGGTGTCTGAATTTGCACAACACGCACTTGCTCTGCTCACTACATGTTTATGGCGATAGAGAAAATAAAGTGATTTTACAATATGGCTTCATTGTTATCAAACAAAGTAAAAAATAGCACAACGAAAAAGAAGAGTTGTAGGTGAAAGTATAGTCTGAAAAATTACGGGTAAAAGAAGCAGGATGGGGAATAGATGCTCATATGGCAAACATACCTCTTGATTACTCAGCAGCCGTAGAGTACCTTCCAGCTATTGGCAGTATACGAGCCGTTGCCGGGAGGTGAACTTTTTTGCCATTGACCGTGTTGAATCGTCTTAGAGACGGGTCAATGGGCTGCGCGGTCAGAAAAAATGTTCCCTCTCAATATTTTTCGCACAAATGTTTTTTATTGTCTTGACAAGCTGTTAACTGAAAGGTGAATACCTGTTCTCTTGCTATGCAAGCATATAATGCTTCTTGCTCTTGTTGTGGCCGTCCGGCACGACCAAAGAAAAACATAGATCCGTTGAGACTAGGCACGATATCCATCCGATTGTCAGCATTTGTTTGATTTTCCATTAATACAAAGTGGCCCGTTACATGCTCCTCTCTGATTATTAGCAATGCAGCCATTTTGTTGCCTTAAGAAATCATAAAAGTAGAACGTACAACCTTTTATGATCGTTCGCCTCCTGGCGCAGACGCTGACCCACACGGTGATCAACCTTACAAGATTGGCAATGCCCTTGACAAAGCTTGTATCGCCATTTATGTCGCACTTCACTGCGTCATTGCTGTGACGGCCTATCCCGCTGTCTGTGTGACGTGGAAAAGGTTACCGCCCCGCTGCCCTGCAAACCTGAGGACCTTGCCGAGGATGAGGACTTCATGGAAGTGCATCGTATCCGACGGGCCTTCCTCATGATAAATTCCCTCATTCCAGGAAATCCCGTCCAAAATTTCATTTGGAACCTGAAATTAAAAAAAAATTGCCGACTACATGAAAAGCAAGCGATCAGCAAGAATCGCATTCACTTGTGTAGGGCTCCGCTTGAGTCTTCCCACAACCAGAGAATTAACTGTGCCACACGGTGTGCTTAATGAGTTTAAATATTTTGTTTACCTTGAATGTCTATTAGGGTTAACTGACGCGCCTTACTTGCAATGTTGATGCCAAATAATGACAAGCAAGTTTCATATCATCACTATTCTAGAACATATATCTAGGTGGATAAATGCTATTCAAGTGGACTCTGTTTCTATACCAATATTGAGCGTCATGTCCTCCATTTTTGTTACTTCGGGCAATCGTCATTTTCATGCTACGCTTAGAGAAATGAAAACACAGTCCCTAGATTGACTGTGTCAGCGCCTACTACGCGTCTTCATCATCAGAATCTGCCACGTCCCCGTACCTCCACATCCCGATCCGGCCCCTCCGCGCAAGTTCTTGCGCCTCTTTCATTTCTTCCACCAGATTTACCGCCGAAGATTTGCCAAGTTTTGAAATTACTCCATCTGCTTGCTTGGAGAGTCGTGCTAGTCCCTCCTCTACCATCAACTGATTGAATGTTTTCATTGAAGTTGCGGGAGAGGAGTCCTCCCCTTTCTCCTGCAAGGAGACCAAGAGCGTTCCCCTTTCCAGTCCGAACACTCGAGCCCGGAGTACCTTCCCATAGGCCAAGCGACTGAAGGCCACGGCCGCTTCATGCCCGAAGTCATCTTTGAGACCTGGCGCCCGGAGGAAGGCTAGCTTCGCTCTCTTTGCCTGCGCAGGCATGGCTGTGAAAGAAGCGTCGAGGGTACGTACTTGCGACCTTCCCACTATAGCCTTGTTTCCGTAGTCAATGAACGAGACCATAAAACCCCCTCCATTACTCATGGATAATTTGTCTTCCACACGTGCACGGTACCACAAGGGTCCGCTTCCATCATCGAAAAGCGCAGCCACGATGTTGCCCTTACGAGGTTCAAAGGATATTGCATTTTCACTCCTACCTTCAGCTCCCAGTGCCTTCATTTTCTCACCAACTTTCGCCAAAACTTCCGTATTGCTGGCCTCCTGGTAGTAGAAGTGGACTCCATCGACGATCTCACTGACACTGACCTCCACCGGCTCCTCGCTCTGTGCGACCGTCACTTCCTCCTCTTCCTCCGCCTCCTCCACCGGCACTGACCATATGCCTCGTCTGGCAGCTTTCGCTGCTACCTGCGCCTCCTGTAGAGCGTTGACAAATGACGCGGGCAAACAAGTCGTTCCCCTTTCATCCACTCTGGCCAAACCCAGCTTGACTAGTTCGAGGCCGAAAGGCAAACGTTCTCCTCCACCCGTTAAGACCGATACGCTACCTAGAGCCACACCATTTTTATCCATGTCCGCAAAGGATACTTCGATTGTGCGCTGGTGCAGATGCTGACGTGCGTGAGTCTTGGCATCTTCTCCAAAGGGATCGCCGGCGCGAGCGTTCTTGTCTCCGGGCACGGCACTTCCACGAGGAGGGTTAGGGGTCCGAAGAGAAGTCAATGCCAGCATCACGCTGCAATTTTCAGAGGGTATGTAGACTTTGAATCGTGATCCCGAAAAAACGTATTCCACCACTGCGCGCACAGCTGCCTCCCGCTGCAAGTGCGGCAGATAAGAGCGAGCCTTTTTAGAGTCCAAGCTCAAATCAGTCACGCGGGGGGGGAGGGGTGCAGGTCCTCCCGAAAACATTCCCTTTTTCCCCGCTTTAGCCGCCGTTTCCGCAAAGAGCAGGTCATCATAATTCTCGGCCCGTCCTTCGTCTCGGTGCCGTGTCACAACAGCCAACCCCTCCTTGACAAGCATCTCCGCCACACTCCTTTTTTTAGCTCCCTTACCAATAACGACCGAGGCATAAGACCGCTTTTCCTTTCTTTCTCCAACGGCGATCTCCCTTTCATACTCTACCGTTACTACCACGCTCCTTCCAATTATCTTCTCCCGCAGAAATTCTTTCGCTTCGGCTGCCCAAGGTTCCCCCCTGTCTCCTTTTTTGACGTTACCTTGACGCGGAGCCCGAAGCGAGGCAAGAGAGATTTTCCGCTCCTCTCCAGCCTCCTTTCCGGTTTCTACCTTGACTACAAGCAAATCTCCACCTACAACCTCGATCACGGTGCCCACGAACTCTTTCGAGCCTGTTACGGTCGGGGGGACATATCCTTTCCAAATCCTCAGCTGGGCAGCTTTGGCCTGTCGTTCCGCCAAGCGATATTGCAAGACATTTTCACGCGACGTGAAGTCAATAGAAAATTCCACAATACGCGCCAGGCCTGCCTTCAGGAGCTCAACGGAGATGTTCCCTTTGGGATGCGAGATTGTGCCATACAGCGTCCCATACTTGTCTACCCCGCCCACTACGACGTCCACGTCTCGATGCAAGAGGCGAGTTTCCGTAAAGTTTCTCGACTCTAAAGCGTAAGGCTCGGGCTTGGACGCTGTGCCTGCAGCGACTGTTGTTGCACCGGCTCCACCATCTCCAGCCGCAGAGGCTGTTTTTGGAGGGAAATTGACGCGAGGGGCTGTAATCCCGGCTAGGGAGAGATTCACATAAGTATGACTATCTAGAACCAATGCGCGAAACGCGCCACCGTCGCGTACATATTCGATTGTCATCCGGGTGGGCTTGCCCTTGATGCGTTGCAGGATAGCCTCTGTGTCGACGCCCGGGCCCCACTGAACTCCTTCCCTAGTTGCCCCTTCTCCTGCTTCTCCGGCATGCAAACCCTTCTTTTCTGCAAGTGCCTCAGCCTCAAGTCGCACCAGCTCCTCCAACTCGGGACTAGCCTCGCTCTCGTTTCCTGTTCGAGGAAGGCGCACACGGGCCCACCCCTCCTTCACCACTGTGCGATTTAAACTTTCTCCATTCAAAGTGATGGTGCCGAACTCCCGATTGTTTAACATAGGCACGGTGTAATCGACCTTAAAAGATACCTGAAAGCCCACGCAGTGGCGGCGCAAGAACTCCCGTGCGGCCCACCCCCATGGCTCCTCCTGGGCCATCCCCGTCGGGCCTCGTGCCACACGCGGCGCCATGAGTGAAGATAAAGACATCTGCCTTTCGGGGGGCGGCCCGCCTGTAGAACGGCCTTGTAAAATGAGCGTATCTCCGCTTACTACGGCCTTGACAGTCGCACTTCCTTCAGCCATGTTTTATTAAACTCGCGGAGCTTCACGTAAGCGGAGAAGAGTTTTCGTCGCCTGCGCATGAAGGACACAGGGTGTGAGTGTCGGTCACTTTTCTGAAAAGAAACATTAATAATGCATGATTGAATATAAAGGACCACAGATAAATCACCACTCCAGCCTTAGACATACTCACTCTAAAAGGGTGACAAACTACATCCGAGACCACAAGAAGTCTTAGAAGGACAACGTGTGTCGTCTCCAAGCTTGTCCACCATGTGCCTAACCAACGCACCGATTTTAAAAGGTGACAGGACTTGCGTGTCACGCTTTTCGGTGATGTGTGGCAACGAGACAAATCTCACCGCACGCGACTGTATACTTTACAAAAATGACCCGGGGTGGGGCCTGAAGGTTCTCCGACTATTCTTCGCTCAGCCGCTCGCGTTGATCCCGGCGATGCATTTAAGGTCGAAGTCCCAGCATGCCAGGAAACACAAACCACGAAGTGAGGGTGCACCACAGGGATCATTCGGAAGAGTGATTGATATAGAGGGCGATTTGCTACATCGTGCAATAAGTGGGACCTTTTCCTGCAGTCCGCTCCATCGTTTCGTGCTTTTGGGCTCAGCCTCACGGTCACTTAAACGTTCGTCTCTTGGGCCCACAAGTGCGCCACTGTTCCTGAATCATGGCGCCAAATGATACGAAGACATGCTCATTTCATTTTCTGAATGGATGGCATCCTGCGTCATTTAGGAAGCAAGATAACGCCTTACTTTATGAAATGACTTCTCCCCCTGCTTTCCTCAGGGCTCCTGCAGCAAGAACCATGGCGAGTGGCGGAGTCGGATCCAAAGAGAAGACCGTAAAGCCTCTAGGCTGGATATGGTTCACGGGGATTGTGTTGGGCATAGCAGCGTGCCTTCCATACGTGGTCGAATTTATGTGCTCGAAGGCATACGCGACGCATCGGCACGGTGTGGTGTTGGTAACGGATGCTACGTCGCCCGTGGGAAAAGCTACATGTCTTGCTTTAATGGAAGATGGTTATGCGGTACGATTGAGGGAATGGTCACAGAGAGATGTAAGGGTTGGATAATGGATCACTGCCGGGAAGGATTTTATGTGCAATGCAATCCTTGGCAGGATATTTCTCACTCTCAGGCTCTCGATGGGTTGTTGGGACGACTACATTGAGGTGAATATGGAAAAGAGTAGGCTCATTCAGAACTCACGGCCAGGTATACGGCGGAGTACGGAGTGCGTCAGACGAGCGCGTGGTCACAGAGCTCGACTCGAGGAAGCTTCTGCCCGTGGTGCTTGACATGCAGAACCCGGGCACCGTGGAAGCCGCGGTCGCCAAGGTAGGAGGGCTACTCGTGTGGAACGCCTATGTACTCAGCTTTACTTGGCTCATGTCCTGAGACTGTTTCTGCGTCGGTAATTGGTACTCTCTTCCTCTTCTCTCTACTCACTACCTTGCTCGCGACTTTCCCACCGGTGCAGGTCAAGTCGGAGCTTCAGGGACGACCGTTTACTGCACTTGTCAATACCATAGACGCTGGGGGCGCTATCAGCCCGATTGAGAGCCAAGACTTGTCATCTTTAAAGCGCCTTTTTGATATCAACACCTTCGGCACGCTAGCGGTGGTGCAAGCTTTCCTCCCTCTCATTCGCGAGCATGGCAGCCGTCTCGTTCTCATGTCCTCACTCTGTGCTCACCTGACATCGCCCTTATTCGGAGGCCTGTGTGCGAGCAAAGCTGCCCTCGAGTCCTTGGCGGACGCCCTCAGAAGAGAGCTCGCCCACTACCGAATCTCGGTCTCGTCCATCGAACCGGCCGTGGCTTTCCCAGAGATGCCCGAGGGAGGGAAGGACACTGGGGCCAAATCGGCAGCAGCGGTAGAGCTAGACAGTAAAGTCTACGCCCACTTGTTTGCTGACGACAAAGCTCGGGCCCTAGTCTCTCCCAGTGCCAATGGAGGAGAGGGAAGACGCTCTGGGACAGCTGTGGCGGAAGCTGTCGCGCAGGTCGTGATTCATGCAGTGTCAAGCACACACCCGAAGCTCCGTTATCCTGCCGGATACATAGGCCACCTTCCCGCGAGTGTGGCCGCCTTTATCTCGTGGGGCCTACCAGGGCGCATGCAAGATCTGCTCTTGGCATGAGGAACCTGAGGAGAAGGGGAGGCTCGAGCGAGAGAAACAACGAGGGCGGTTCAGCCGAATGAGACAGACAGAACATCCGGGGGAAGAGGGAATGGGTACACAAGGAGAAGGGAAAACGTGGTGAGGGAAAGGCCAGGTCAGCTTCAGCTTGAAACCACCACTTGCTTGTGCTATGAGTTGTGTCACGTGTTTCTTTTTGCATGAAGGAGGTTTTATACAAACTGTTTAGGCTGAAAATGAGAGTTTAGCCTAGCGACGGGAAGCAGAAAATAGATAACAGAACAATCAATGTGACATCGTCGCCCACGTTGGGAAAATGTCGGAAATGCAAGCACTATGCTTACTGCTTACAATGAGACGCTTCCTTCCATATCGAACTCCTTCTTCTGTCAATTGCTGCTTGCCTAGAAGCCCTAGAGTGGCAAAAGGCGCGATTCAAGCCAAAATGGTCTACCCTCCCCTCTTTACAATATGAAAAATCCTACGTTGGGGCCAATTTTAGTAATAATTGATCCATTCTTACTTTTTACAACAGCTTCTGTGTCGACCTTTGCTGCGATCCTTCTCTGCAAAAGAAGACGTGCGCCAGGCGACCTCAACTATGTACAATGAGCACCTTTTCCGATTTGTATTTTTTCATAATCCTTCAAAGTGGAACGCCCATGTAATTAAAATGATCGTCGACCTTGAAGGCGAACAAGAAGGAATTGGAGCAGTAAAAGTCTTCGCCAGTATCGTCACAAAGCTAAGTGCGGGGAGGGGAAGAGGAAGCGGATCGGCAAAACGGTACGATCTTGGGGTTTCATTTAAAAAAAAAATAAAAAAATGGCACTCGACGGAGCGCAGTTGATGCACCTCTGTATGCCCCCTGCGCACATGCCGGGAGAAGGACGGAACGCATCTCACCCACGCCCGTCAGGACAAAGCTGCGTTGATTCTTATCCCAAACCGACCCCTCCTACTTCCATACCTCATACTTCGTTTGCTCCTCGTTATAAAAAACCTCCGTCGGGGCATGCCAGAAGCCGAGCAGTATCGGAGGGACATGAGGAATAGGGTCCTGGGCATGCACAACGCGGTAGTAGCTCGTAGGAGCATCTTGACGTCTAGTTAGGCCGATGAAGTTCATGGCGAAGGCTTGATTGCCCACACGAGGTTGTCCTATTGTGTGGAGAAAGTTTTATTTTCCGTGAATTTGATTGCGGGCATGATACCTGAAGAGGCACGCGGCAATCTCTCTATTCGACAGGAAGGAAGTGATCTTATGCCACGGACCATATGTATAGAGGGCTTCTATTCGCACGGCACGATTGCCTTTGAGATCAGCAACTGCTAGCATCGCCAGTGCTCCGCCTAACGAGTGTCCAGTGACCCAGAGGCTGGCACGAGGAAAGCGAGCCAGGGCATAGCTCAAGGGTTCTAAAAAGGCGGGGGCGAGAGCCTGTTACAGCGAGAGACGGCAAGTGCAAGTGAAGAAGAGTTGACTTCCATAAATCTAGAGAGAAGCGAAAAAAGAAAAAAGATATTGCATGGAAAGCATTCACACCTGCTCACCGGGGCTTTACCTGATAGTCGGCGTAGAAGCCGGTGTGCACTTGGCAACCAGCATCGGCACAGGGTGTGTAGCCCGTTAATTCCCCATTCAAGTTGTTCGCCCAGGCCGCCAGGTCCCCTGCCTGCGTACCAGCAAAGACGAGTATGATCTTATTGATGTCAGAGTCGTGCACGACCAAGCCAGATACACCTGTTCCGTTCACTCCGCCGGAAAAACGGAATGCTTCGGCGTGACTATGCAGCTGACAAGAGTTGCAGGACCAGTTTCCGCAGCCCTCGAGAGAGCCACAGGAGTAAGCAGCAGCACAATATTCTGCCATGACCTTGGCAACCACCTCATCGTACGCGGCTATAGAGCAACTTGGAGTGTCTCCATGCGTTGCAGTTCTTGGAGGAGGTTGACGAAATTCCACAGCGCATCCAGCGGCAAGCAGCGACAGCAGAAGAAATAGAAATGACGCATGGTGAGTGCGGATGCAGCTTAATACTCCACGTCGCATGATATTCCGGAAATCCAGGGAAAGCTGTGCATGAGTGGGGGAGAGTGCTGGCTCGTGAGTGCAGTGTATGTGTATGGGGCGAGACGTCCGCGATGAGCGAGGCCCGGCCAGCCGCTGACCGTCGAACTGGCGCGGGCGGGGCAGGGAATATTACGACTTACTCAAACAATCGCGCCATTCAACACACAAATGACCCTTTCTGGAGGCTTCAATTAACTCTTCACGGTCTCAGTAGATGAGCATTTGCTCCGCGCCGTGCAGTTTGCATGCACCTGAACGGTACAACCTCCCCGTCTGCTTAGCAGTTCTCCCTCGCCTTTTCACCTGCAAACAACTACACTTACAGATGCATCTACCCACTTTCTTGGTTTTAATTGCTTCTTTAACGTCGACATCCAGCTTCATGATGACCCCGCTCAGTCGCCATGCGGCGGGTCACCTGGTTAAGGCTGCTGTTGCCTGCCGCCCCGGGATCTCGCAGGTGAAGATACGTTATTAGTTTGTCATCGTGCGATACAACCAACGGAACTAGATGTCAAAGGTCGCGACATCCTAAATTTCAAAGAGCACGATTCCTTCTAACACGTATATACGGATTAGATGGCCGTCAGGCGTGGCAGCCCGCAAATGAAGGAGCTGATCAACCGTCAGCAGCACCTGCGCAGAGCTACCCTCGGTAGCTTGCTGGGGGGGTTTGCGCTTTTCGCATCAGGTGGTGGTGTCGCGCGTGCAGAGGATGGCTTTGAGACCACATCCTCCGGATTAAAATATAAGATTCTGAAGGAGGGAACAGGAGCAATCCCTGCGGCAGGCAAGTTGGTGGAGGAGGGAAGGTTTTCGTTGTCGTGTCGAGGCACTGACTGGGTATCGGCATGGAAATCGAGAGTCCACATTGTGTGCGGGTCTGCATTTAGGTGAAGAAAAAATCTTGATGAGCCACTTTAGAATTAGCCAATTCAAGCGGTGATACTTTTCCCCGAACCTTTGACAGGCCAATCCGTGAAGGTGCACTACACAGGATGGCTCGACGACTTCGAGAGCCCCAAGAAGTTTGACTCTTCCTACGACCGCGGAAAGCCTCTCTCCTTCCGTGCAGGTGTCGGACAAGTGATCGCAGGTTGGGATGAAGCATTACTGCAGATGAAAATCGGCGAGAAGCGGAACGTGATCATCCCCCCCGGGCTGGGGTATGGAGCGAGGGGAGCAGGGGGCGTGATCCCGCCCAACGCTACCTTGTACTTCACCATGGAGCTCAAAAGCATCGGTTAGAATAGTTCTTTTGGGTTTTGGGGTAAGTAAGAGGCGTCCGGGCTTGAAATGAGGTTGAAAGGGGATAGAGAGCACAGAAACACAGGCAGAGTAGCAGCGCTGGGCTGCCGAGGAGAGGAGATGTCGAGGTTCAACTGGACAAAGACACACGAGGGAAGCGGGATAAGAACAATGGCCCATGCCGTGAAGGCAAATCGCTCGAGACGTTATTTTGAACCTGCATGAATCAAGATGGTGTCGGCTAGTAAGACCTCGCTTCCCCTGGCTTCCACTTTATTGAAGTAATCATGTCTTGTGTTTTAGAGCTCCCATGCATTTTTGAACTCCCACGCAAGCTGTCCACCCTTCTAAGAAATCAAGCGTCAATTTTCATTTGTTGTCCCGGCTGTTTCCTAGAGCCCCAACCGGATATTTGGCAGCGGGGATACTAGGAGGGCCCTGCCATCCCCACAGCCGACGTCGCCTCCGCCCTGCAAATCCCTCCTCTTACCCTCTTGAACCAAGCGCTCACACCATCCACTCATCCTTCAAGGCTTTCACTTATCCCAAGCATTTCAAGCCGGATTCATGTCTCCCGGCCTCAACACCCCCCGCCGAACCTCGGTCCCCAGGGGCTAGGCCTTGGCGCCACCGACATACTCCGCCAGCAACTTGGGTCTATTGAACCAGGACGAAAGCTTAAGTCCCCCGTCCACCGGTATGAGCGCGCCGGTGGTGAAAGAAGAAGCGGGGGAGGCCAGGAAGAGCACGGCGTGAGCGACCTCCTGGGGGGTCCCGATGCGGCCCATGGGGTGGGACTCGGCGCGCAAAGCCGCGTAGTCTATGACGGATTTGTTTTTTCGGGCTGCCATAACGTCCAAAGCTCCCGTGTGAATACAAGCAGGCAGGATTCCGTTCACCCTAAAACCGTCTTGACGATGTTTGAAGGCCAAAGTCTCGATGAGAGCGTTTTGAGCAGCCTTGGCCAGGTTGAAGGGTGCCGTGTCCGGCCACGGAACATGAGATGCGAGGGAACTGACCATAACGACCGAGCCACCGCCTTCAGACTGGCTGAGGTAGGGCGCAGCGGCAGTAGTTAATAGAAGAGGTGATAGAACTGCCACGTCGTACATGAGACGGTAGCTGGCCGCGTCAGTAGGATCCAGGCCCAAATACTCCGAGTAGCCGTTGCCCCCACTGATGATTAGTACGTCCAATCTGCCATCTAATAGCTTGATAGCATCAATTAACAATGCTCCCATGGTCTCAGGGTTCTTTAGATTACCTTCTAGACAAGACAGGCCAGGTAGAGGAGAATTACCGAGCTTTGCAACGTTCCGGCCCACGACCACAACCCTTGCGGCGCCTGCATCTAAACACGCTGTTGCACATGCGTACCCAACCGACGAAGGAACTGTACCGCCAGTAACCAGGCACCTTCTGCCACTCAAGTCTAAGACCATATTGTGGCTTGTAAGAAGTGCCTGTAAAGGAAAAAAAAAGTAAAATATATATCAAATCGTACTTCGGATTTTACATGGCGCTTTAAAATACGTTTGACCCTGAGAAAAAACTTTTCTGGCTGCTTAGGACCGTATTCTCGGTCGTCATACCGATATCAAGAAATCTATGTAAATAGTTTGTGCCGATCCCGATTTCAAGGATGGTCGCTGATCAAGAGAAAGTTGCAGGCGGTTCTAGGCTTTTTGGGACATCTTGCAGGTCCTGATCCGAGCCCACCCGGACGATGCCGCACCACGCAGTAGGTACACACGGACACTGCGGCGGATCTCCAACCTCCTGCCCCGTCCAGCCCTCGCTCTCCTCGCTCGCGCCGGGTCAAGCACGGGCAGCCCCTAGACTTTCCTCGAGAAAGCCGAGTCTTGCTCCTGCTCCCCGGGCCTGTGAGATCTCCCAGGTGGAATTTACCTCCCCGCTCTCAGCAAATCTATTCCAGCTCAATGATGTTTTTCGGTTTGGCCCCGGAGGAATGCAGATTTTAATTGTCGCTCTGTTACACAGACCAGGTTCTTCCTCCACTGCTTTCCAATCTCTCTTTTGGACGTTTTGAAGACGCACCCCGAAAGACAGGCTCAGGTAGTCAGCATCGATCTACATGGCCAACAGTGGAGCAGCACCGTCATGGCTAGATGTACGTTACCAATCGGGAGGCACATCCCGTCACCGTCATTTCTTTTTCATCGCCCCCACGTCACTCACCGACTCGAACAAAACAGAATGAGCAGCAACCAGCAGTTGTCCGATCCAGCTCGCCGCCAGAAGGAAGCTCACAAGCCACTGCTGCCTCGCAGCTGCATGCGGAATCCATCTTGTGGGTAGAGCACGTGCACGAGGGAGGAGGGGATGCATGAATGGTGATGGAGGAAAGGTAAATAGTGATGATGCTTTTCTTCTTACACCATCCCCCTTACTCATGATTCTCCATGATAGGCCATCCTGCGCAAAATATGTGGTTCCGCTGTCTCGTTTCGTCAATATGGGCCTCGCGTGCCTGATGGCTTTTTCAGCAGTAAACGGCATTTTAAAGATCGCTCAATTACAGTTGGACACATTTTTTGTCGCTCTCTACATGTTGTGAGTAAGCAAGCGACTTCAAGACTTTGTGTGAGAACTGTATTTTGTTGCTCTCAATAATTTGTTGACGTCCCTCTGCTTCTTTTTTCAACAGTATTTTCGCCGCCATCCTCTTTTTCTTTGAGCTTTGTCAATTTAAATACGTTGCCTTCATTGACAACGTTTTCCGCAGAAACTTCGGATTTATGTATGGTTCGCGGGGCAAGGCGCTTTACATCATCTTGTAAGAGAAAAGAAGAGAGAACGGACGGTGAAAGGACGGATTGGAAAGTTAAGGCCTTCAAAAGCTTAGTGACTCAGCAAGCCTCAGGTGCTAGTGCAGGAACACGTGCGAATGGCTTGTCATGACATTTGGAAATAATTTTTAATCGCCTCTTTCTTTTCACCCGGCTAGCATTGCCTTTTTGAATTTCGGCCTCGTCAGCACAGGCATCCTTCAATTCGCAACTGGCATTGTACTGGCCGTCGATGGGGGCCTCATGCTTTTCGCGACTTTCAAGTATCCTACTTTATTTTCAGGGAACGAGCCGGCACTTCCCTCAGCAGGAGCATCGCATCCAGCTGCCGCGGCGACCAAGGGGCCGGGCTAGGAATGTATGCTCTCAGGTGGATGAAGAGAGGAAGCAATGCGAACGACGGTATCGAACTATTTGCTAGCATGCGGGTAAGGCTTTGCTTCTGATGTAGCTGTAAATTTCTTGGCGCAGATCTGGAGGCAAGGGAATGCGGAAAAAGTCGTGGCGAGTGGGAGAAATATTTGTGCTCTGTGAAAGTACAACATGAAACATTATCTGAAAGTATGGGAAACTGATGGGCGGCTTCAGACGAAGAGCAAGATGGGTTGTGGTAGGCACCCCACGACCAATACGCGATTCTCATCTAACCGTGATATTTTGCCAAAGATTCCACTCATTGCGCCCTTTCTTGAAAAGTAGACCTCACGCTTCGAGTGAACTTTAGGTCTATCGCCCACTTAGCTTGATTGAGCAAGCCCCCGTCTCTTCACCTCATTCTCCCACCTGTTTTCCATCCTACAGTGCTGACATAAATATGCGCGTGCTCTCATAAGTCTGGCACCTATGTCACATTTTTCTAATTTTGACTTTACTTTCTTTAAATCGCAAATCGAGAAAATGCCTCGTACTTCGCAGCGGTGGTCGCCCTCCAAAGAACCTACCTGTCCCTGCCACTCCCGTCTCCCAGCTCTCTCCCCCTCTGTTATCGATCCGCTACGTGATTTACTGCGCATTCCATTCTGTCCACAAAGCGCGCGCTGTTTTTGCTTTTTCGTCCACTGTCATGCTTGATGGGCTTTCGGTAAGCAGCGCAAAAATTTCTGCACCCAACCATAACTGAAGGTGAACTTTTGTCCCCTTCCCCTTATTCCCTGATCCTTCATGTCCCTGCTGCGTCATGAAAGCCTCAAAAGTTTCCGACTTCTCTCGTGCTAAGTCAATGACCTCGCTCGGTAAATGCGCTAGGCGCGCCACATTTAACCCGTATGACTTCGGCGATGGGCCATCTGCAAGGCGATACAAGAAAGTCACCTTCTGCTCGGCTTCGTCCGGCTCCACCAGACAAGCCATATGCCCGAAACATACCCCTACGTGGCCCCTCCAGTCCTCTACTAAAGAGTGGTAGTGCGTGGCGAATAATGCCCGGCACTGCAGACGTTGGACAAGGAAAGAGACAACCGCATGCGCGATAGCGGTACCGTCAAAAGTGCTGGTTCCACGACCGAGCTCATCCAAAATTACAAGAGAGCGTGAGGTTGCATGCTGCAGAATGTTCGCCGTTTCCGCTAGCTCCACAAAGAAGGTTGACTGTCCCTGCAATATACGGTCCGATGCTCCAACTCTAGTAAAGATCCTGTCTACGGGCGTAAGCGAGCATTCCTCTGCGGGTACATAGCAGCCAAGCTGGGCGAGAATGGCCAGCACGCACGTCTGACGGAGTAAAGTACTTTTTCCGCCCATATTGGGACCAGAGAGAAGCATAACCCGCTCACGCTGTCCAGTTGCCACCCCCAATTCTATATCATTTGGTATGTAATCACCTAGAGCCGCCCGAGTTTCGAGACATGGATGACGACCACCTTTGATCGAAAGGAAAGGTGCTGGGATAGCACCGTTGCTACCGCCGGCTTCTTCGGTCGAGTCCGCATGGTAGGGTACAAGTGTCGGTCGACAATAATTTGCACCCGAGGACACCTCGGCTAAGGCTAGAAGTACATCTAGCAAAGCCAAACTGTTGACCGCCGTTGTCCATAGCTGTCTGTCGTGGTCAAAGTTTTCGAACAGACGCCGCATCTCCTGTCGCTGAGCTTCTGATAAACTCGCCTCGGCATCCCCCAATTCCTCCAATAATTCCCGAATTCGTGGGGTATGAAAACGTCTGCAACCCTTCTTACTACTCTTTGCCTCATAATCAGCGGGCTGGCCACGACGAAGGATGGCTTCAGGAACTTCTAATTGAAAGCGGTCCTTGTCTTTATTCCCCCAGTACTTAATTTCCTGAGATCCCAATCGCTGCCGTTGCTCCTTCAGATATATTTCTATCTCTGCCATGACAGCTTCGATTCGCTCTTTGGCCGAGTCATATTCGTCATCGTAGCCCGGCTTCGGTGTTATAACTCCCTCTCGCTTTGCCTGCGCGGGGTCAAACGCCTCCCCAAAAAAATCTAAGCGTGGACCCAAGTCAGGGAATGTCATTGTCAACCGCTGAAGTAGGGTGGAGTGGCAGCGATCCATGGAATCGAATAAAATTGTCCTGACTTTTGATGCAGTCTTGAGTCCCTCCAATGTCGAGAGGAAGTCGTTGATCTTTCGGCCGTTGTATTTATCCAGCTCGTACATGATCGCCCGAGAGTCTGGGTGGTCTTCCGCGCGGTGCACAGAGCCCAACGCATGATGCCTTGCTAACTGCCGCTCCAAATCAGGCATTTTTTTGAGCAGGCGTCGTATTTCGTCAGCTTCAGGTGAGAGTTCGTCCTTGAGCTCGGTCACCGCGTCGAGGCGCGCATTGATTACCCCGGGACGTTGGGAGGGCCGACAGAGCATCTCCCGCAGTTTGCGGGCGCCGAAGGCAGTCCTACAATGATTGAGATGCTCCCAAAGCGTCCCTTTGCCCGTGCCGTCGTAGGAGTTTCGGAATATCTCCAGATTGGTCAGCGCAGTCCCATCGAGAACCAAGTACCGGCCATGATCTGACTTCCGCTCTACGCCGCCCTGCCGCCCCGACTCCCCGAGCGTCTCCCTCTGCAGCCCCTCTTCTCTTTTCTTCATATCAAAAAGCAACGCCTCGTCCCCTCCTAGACAGAAAAAAATGTCTTCCTCCTCGCTCCCTGGTTCCAGGCCCTCCGTTTCCTCCGGCATCGGGGCCGCGGCGTCTCTCAGCACGACATCGGGAGGCGCGTAGGGGTAAAAAGATTGCATACTGAGAAGATCTTTGTCAATTAAACTCCGCCGAAGTTGCCAAATTACTCCACCCAGTGCACATAATGCAAGACGTGCTTTGTCCCTCCGTGCCGCCGCCACCACCTGCAAGGTCAGAGGCCACCGGCCGCAACCATTCATCAGCCCCTCCCCCTCCTCTGACTCCCCTTCTGCCTCTCCATCGCCCTTGGTCTTTCCTTTCTTTTTGGACCCTCTTGGGAAGTAATCACCTTTCTTCAGTTCTTTAAACGCTTTGTCAGCGTCCCAGAATTCAGCACCCGGCCGCAGCATCTCCACGAGAGCCCCGGGCGCACAAAGGCGAACCACCTGCTCCAGCGATGCACAAGCCCCTCCCCTCTCCAAGAGAATCTCGGCAGGCGAGAATTGAGACAGCATAGTCTTGAGACGCCAGCGCTGTGGACCGTCTTCGAACTGCCCTAGGTGGAACGTGGCCGTGGTGGGGTCTACCATGCACACTCCGTAAGCCACCCGCCCCTCATCCTCGCCTTCTCGGCCGGCCTCTGCCTCCACCTTT
Organism: Microchloropsis gaditana; assembly: GCF_000240725.1. Taxonomy (NCBI): domain Eukaryota; class Eustigmatophyceae; order Eustigmatales; family Monodopsidaceae; genus Microchloropsis; species Microchloropsis gaditana. The sequence continues at coordinate 29,087 of NW_005803800.1, forward strand.
TCCTGCTTGATCGCAATCAGCAAAGGAGCCCCCGTGGGGTCCGATCCGGCGCCCTCCTCAAATGTGGCCTCGTCAAGGTAACAGAAGGTCCTCGTCCCTCTGCTCAAGACAGAGCACAGCTCCCGAGCTACCACGGTGCGCTTCGCGCCAGGACCGCAGCGGCGGTTATGCTCCTTCATGGCCTCGGGCGTTTCTACCTGCTCAATGCGAGCCACCCGGTAGCCCTTTTCGACGAGAAGTGGGGCAAATTTTCCGTAGGCTATTTCTGGAAATCCGCTGTGTGCCTTTTCGCTGAGTGGCAGGGTGAGAAAGGAGAGGGATGGGAAGTTAAACAGAAAATGAAGTCAGAAGAAGGAACATGGGCAGAGGATTAAATGCAGTAACAAGAAGGTGGCGCTCAAAGGCCTATCTCACTTGCCACACCGCCCAGATCGGCTGCGAAGACCCCCTGCTCACCCCTTCATGTAGATGAGGTCCAGCTCCCTCACGGCTACGTCTGCGTCCATGTGAAAGATCTCGTAGAACTTGCCCACCTTAAAAAAGAGGATCGTGTCAAGGTGCTGGGCCTTGAACTCCCACCATTGCCGCATCGCTGGAGTCTCCTTGGCCAGGAAGGCCGCCGGCACCTGGAGGGTGCGTCGGTCGAAGTCCGGGTGCTGCGGACTCCTTCCCTGAGCGTCCCGGCGGTGGGGGTCCCACAGCCACTTCAAGCCGTGATGCGTGTGCTTTCCATACTCCAGCACGCCGTCAGGCCTATCATGCGATGCCGCCACAACCTCGTCCTCCTCCTCCTCCACCCAGCTCGCCCTCCCCTTTTTCACGCTACCGCCCCCGCTGCTGCCCAGAGAGAGGCGTGCTCGCCCTGAGGACGCCGAAAGCGGCGTGTTAAAGACGGTCGAGTTGCTGGCAGAGGCAGGTGTTCCTCTAATCTGGCTGTCGCTGCTGCCCTCATTCGCTCGAGGTGCTGAGGCCGGCTCGGAAGGTGCAAAGGAGTCATTTCCGAGCCCAAGACCAGCGAAAGCTGTGCGTGCCGACCGGTCCCTACGCCCTTTACTTTCCGCATTATTATCCTCTCCTTCACCATTCGACAGCGCTGGTGATTCCAAGCGTGCCCGTTTCCCTGAAAATTCTTTGAGGGAGGATGGAAAGGAGGGGTAAGGCGCGACTCCGACAGGGGTAGCGCTACTGAAGTTTATTTCATCCTCGGACTCGCTCTCATCCTGCACCACGCGACGCTTCCGGGCCACTTCATTTGTTACTGAGTCTTCTTGCGTCACAGCATGTGCAGCCTGTCCTCTCTTTTGCTCTATGGATGTCTCAGCAGAGGGGAGACATTCTGAGTCTTCCCACTGAATTGTCTCACGCGCCAGGTAGACGCGCTCTTCCTCCCCATCGTCGTACAGGATGGCGTGCTTCCCATCCCCTCCACCTGAAAAGGCTGTAATGGTGCCTCCGTAGTATTCCTCATCCTCAGGCCACCACACCTTTACGCGCTTGCCTACCACCTCCTTGCCGTACGTCGAGGCGGCGGGAACCCTGCTTGCGCTGCCGTCGGCAGAGCCTCCTTTGTTGACGATACTCGTAGATGGTGTAGTAGTGATGCCGCTCATATCGCTAGTAATGCTGTTGATTTTTGTGCAGCGCATATTTTTAGCCAGAGGGGTAACAGACTTGCTTGCTGGGGAGGGAGTAGGTCGAGGGGGCGGAAACGGAGTATCGGACTTCTCCTTTTTCTGAAAAAAGGAAAACAAGGAGGCCTGCTTTCGTCCATCTATCTCCTTCTTGACAGAGGAAGAAGATGTTGAGCGCTCTACCGGCGGCATCGTTTTTCCCTTTAAGGAGAGAGAAGGAAAAGAGGCGTGGCGGACTGGGACAGGAGAAGAAAATGGGAAGGCGGGGCGAGACAAAGCAATACTTTGCTGTGCAGATTTCGCGAAAGAAATGGGAGGATGGCTTCCCACAACGATCCCCTCCTGTTTTTGTGAAGGACACGTGCATTGTAGCTCCAATTAGATGCATCGCACGCCGTAAAAGGTTTTTTTTTTTTACCGCGCCCGCCGGAGAACATCGCGGGCAGACTCTTATTTCTTCCCGCCTGAGCGATCGCGCCATCAGCGGTCTATCTCGGCGGCCGTACGACAGGATTTAGATACGCCCACTCGGTTCGATGAATTATTATCGAAGCGTGATGTCGGTTTGTGCTGGAGGAAAACATAGCTCCTTCCGACTGGTCAGGCCCTTGGAGGTGTTTAGTATCCCTCCCCAGGGGGGAGGGGGAACAGATGGGGAGTGCTCAAGACCAATCACTCTTGGCAATTTAGTCGCCTTGGGCTGCACCACCGACCGCCTTCGTCACGTTCAAGAGAGTCACCTTTGATAGTGAAGCATCACTGTCCCACCTTATTATAAGCGCGTGATTCTTTGGTGTCAGCACGTTCACCTCCTCACCCTGCTCCACCTCATTTCTCATCCGATCATCCTGCTTGCTTCTCAGGTGGGAGCCGAAGCAGGAAAAACCCAGCCATTCCTAAGTGATACAAGCCATAGGAATAATGGCGTCTGCTGGACAGCAAAGCGCAGATGGCAACCGTGCCGTTGACACATGGAAGGTCAAAAAACTTATTAAATCTCTGCAACAGGCAAAGGGGTGAGTAATTATGGGGCTAGATGGGTAATTTTGGTTTGTCTTGCAACAACAAACGGGCTCTTTTTCCCGATGTAGCCGTGAAGGCGAAAGCGTTTGCCCACTTTCCCGCATGTCTTTTCTACTCACCACCATTTTGTTGTGCGACAAATGTTTGAGTCGTAAGACCAATCCGTGAGATGTGAATGTGGCTCTTGTCGAGCATCTCCGGCTACCCTTTCATTTCGTAAGAATCCGCACCGCGCTCTTCCGTGGGCTTTGATGCGCGTCCTTTTTATCCCAGTATTCTTCAATTGCCTGATTTTTGCACTTCCTTCCGTCATTCCGCCATACCTTCGCGAACTCTCCTGGACTCGCATGAACCCAGGAACGGGACATCGATGATCTCCTTGATCATTCCTCCGCGAGACCAGATATCTCGCGTGAACAAAATGCTGGCCGACGAGTATGGGACGGCCACCAACATCAAGTCCCGCACCAATCGCCTTTCAGTGTTGGACGCGATCACATCCACGCAACAGCGTCTGAAACTCTACAGCAAGGTCCCGCCCAACGGCCTGGTCATGTACTGCGGGACGATCATGACGGACGAAGGCAAAGAGCGTCGCATTACTATCGACTTTGAACCCTTCAAGCCCATCAACACATCCTTATATTTGTGCGACAACAAGTTCCACACGGAGGCCCTGGGAGAGCTTCTGGAGGACGACGACAAGTTCGGCTTTATCATCATGGACGGAAACGGATCGCTATACGGGACCCTGCAGGGGAATACGCGCACAGTCCTACACAAGTTCTCCGTTGACTTGCCTAAGAAGCATGGAAGAGGGGGTCAGTCCGCGGTTCGATTCGCACGGTTGCGAATGGAAGCTCGACACAACTACGTGCGCAAGGTGGCAGAACTCGCGGTCCACTACTTCATCACGGACAATAAGGCCAACGTCGTCGGCCTTGTCATGGCGGGGTCTGCAGATTTCAAGACTGAGCTGCAGCTCTCGGATCTTTTTGATCCTCGACTACTAAAGGTGCGTCTAGATTCATGATTGCAAGGACCTGAGAGCAGCACATTTCAGCAGTCTGGTATGCTCCGTCGATGTTTTTCTTGTATATTCGATTCTTTGGGGGGGAAATGCATACATGCTTATAGTTTCTGACTTGCGGTGTGCATATCGAACTCTTTTCGATCGTCAATCACGTGTGACCGCTAACCCTTGTTTTGTCGCATTCACACAGGTTGTGCTCAAGACTGTTGATGTCTCCTACGGGGGGGAGAACGGATTTAATCAAGCCATCGAGCTTGCTGCTGAAACGCTAGGCTCTGTGAAACTGGTCCAAGAGAAGAAATTGTTGCAGAAATATTTTGACGAGATAAGTCAGGTATGTAAAGGAAGGTAGATAGTAGTCATAGGCGGAATAGATGGTACGACTTTGAGCACACGGCGCGGTGGCTCTGAGTTCGGCTTATTAGTGCGGTAGTATGCCTTTAGGCACTTAGTCAAGCCTAACTCATCTCTGTGTGCCGTATTTCTTTCCATGTCCTCCCTATCTATGCCCCAGGACACGGGCAAATACTGCTTCATGGTTGACGATACACTGAAGGGGTTGGAGTTGGGGGCCGTAGAGACCTTAATTGTTTGGGAAGGACTAGAAACGATGCGCTATGTTGTCCGTGATAACACCACGGGCGAAGAGCGGGTATTGCATGTGGGCAAGGAGCAATACGCAAATGGAGCGAGTGGAGATAACACGCACTTGCGGGACGCCAAAACGGGTAGGGAGCTAGAGGTGGTAGACAAAATATCGTTGGTAGAGTGGTTTGCGGACAACTACACCAAATTTGGTACGCAGTTAGAATTTGTGACGAATCGATCACAAGAAGGAAATCAGTTTTGCAAAGGTTTTGGAGGCGTAGGCGGATTACTACGGTGGAAGGTCGATTTTGCGGAGCACAGCGAAGAGACGTACGCGGACATGGGCGAAGACTCGGACGAGGAGGGAGGAGCGACCGAGGAGGATTACGAAGATCCTTTTTGATGTGCTAGCCAGGGTGTCTTGATCCAAGGCAAAGTTTGAAGCTTTTCTCTCAGAGAAAAATGTGTTGGCTGTAGCTTAAAAAAATTTGGCATGAAATTGGCACAGAGAAAAGAGCAAACAGCAAGGTATTATAAGTGAAGTAAGCGGTTGAAGGTAGGAGATACAGAGAAGACAACAGGTCTCTGGAGTACGAACAACCAAAGAAAGAAAGCACTTAGACTTGGGATGGCTTTAGTATGTGTCCTCTAAAGATTTCACATGCCCTTGACGCTCGCTTTTCTTGCATGGCAATGGAAAAACTGGAATATTGGGATACGGGAGGATGTGCTGGAATCTCGAAGAAGAGAGGGTCATGTTACTTTATTCCAATTCTGATTAAGTGTCATTTCTTCTTCCCCTTAGAACCAGGTATTCTGGCCGTTCCTGGTATTAGAGGGAGCTTTAAGAAAGGGATTTCAATTTGTTGACGTATGCATAAAATCCCAAATGAAGGACAGAAGAAAAATATTATTTTAAAAGAAAGATGTACGCAAATGTCATCAAAATAAGGATGGTCTCAGCAACGCAGTTTCCTTCTTTTCCCGAGTCAGGGTTAACAAGCCGCTAGCTCCACAGTTCACGAAGATGCGATGGGGATTCACAGTGGTGATGCTGATGCTGAAGCGTGATCCGCCCTCATAATATGCGATTGAATCCTCACAGGAGTAAACTCGAAAAAAGCATGCAACGGAACAAGGCTTGAATGGGCCAAGGTACGCATCAACAGTGTAAGGGGCGTGATATATGACATGGGATCAAGGAAAGAAAATGTTGACCGTTTTCAATCACTCATAGAACCTTTTTTTTTTCCAAGTCAAGAGCTCAATTTCTTTAACTTCATATATAGGTACGCATCCTTGTCGATTTCTCATCTCAGTTTCTGCACCGGTAAGTGCTACACTGCAAAGGTAGCATTAAATCCTCCAATTCGCCATCAGTCTCGTGAGACTTAACATAGATATACACAAAACCTCTCATCCATGCTTCTCAAGCCATCGCTTTTCCATTACTTACCATACATATATATCACGATCACCCACTGTTACGCATACCTGCTGAGATTCCATTAATAGTCACCACTAAGGCATCCTGGAGCCTCTGTTTCTCATCTTCGGATTTGTACTCCTCAGTGCGTAGACGCTTCAAAACATGAGCCTGCAAGATATTGAGCGGGTCTACATAAGCATTGCGCAATACAATCGCCCATTGGAGCACGGGGTTGTACTGTTGAAGCTTCTGTTCCCCCGAAAGCTTGAGAACTGCTTTTGTGGTGTCTTCCAATTTGGCGCGCAGCTCGATTCCAAGCTTCTTCTGCTCTGGATCAGAGACTAAAAGATGATCGTAGTTCTCGGCTATTTCTTTGTCGGCCTTCGCCAAAATCATGTCGACTAAGTCCATATTGGTGTGAAGAAATGGCCAATGTTTGTACATTTCCGCCAGAGTGGATGCATGCTCTGGCGAGGCCATGACCGCCTCCAATGCTTCTCCGACCCCAAGCCAGGCCGATAGATGGAGGCGGGTCTGAGTCCACGAGAATACCCAAGGGATAGCCCGCAGCGTCTCCACGCCTCCTGGCCGCCGCTTTTGCGGTCTTGAGCCGATATTTGCGGAGCCAAGCTCTTGCTCGGGAGTGGCCGCTCGGAAATAGGGAACGAAGCGCGGGTCCTGACGCACAGTAGCCCTGTAGTGCTCGCATCCAATGCTTGAGAGCTCCTTCATGACCTGGCGCCAGGCCTCTGGAGGATTGACCGGTTCCTGAAAGAACTCAGCCAATACCCCGGCGTTGTACAAGTCGAGCGTGGCTTCGGCGACGGCGCGGTGACCAAAATTCTGCGTGATCATTTCTCCTTGCTCCGTCACGCGGAACCGACCATTAAGCGTGTTGGGTGGCATGCCAATTAGGGCCTTGTACATACATGGGTTTCCGCCGCGCGACACGGTTCCCCCCTTGCCGTGGAAAAATGTGAGCTCCACATCATGTTTGCTGCCCAAGTTGGCCAAGCGTTCTTGCGCTTCGTACTGCGCCCAGAGCGCGGCAAGACGGCCTGCGTCCTTGGAGGAGTCTGAGTATCCAATCATGATCTCCTGTTTGCCCTGTATATGGCCCCGGTACCAAGGATGAGAAAAAAGTGTTGCCATCGTGACCTCTGACTGGTTCAGGTCGTCGAGAGTTTCAAAGAGGGGCACCACACGCATGTTCCGCTTCAAACCAAATTCCTTCATGAGAAGCTTGACGGCCAGAACATCGGACGGTGCTTTAGCCATAGAGATGACGTAGGCCCCAAGGGACTCTTCCCCCATGCCTGCGATCATGCGGAACGTCTCCAGGCAGTCCACGACGGCGGCCGAGAAAGTGAAATCCTTGTTGGAGGCGAGTGGCTGCTCCTTCGGGAGGAGCGGTCGCTTGGCCGTCAGCTCGGTGTTCAGCCACGACATGCGGGTCTCCTCGTCCCACTGCGCATATGAACCTAGGCCGAGGTAGCGCGTGACTGCGTCGAGCGTCTCCGTGTGCACCGTCGACTCCTGTCGGACGTCGAGAGGGAGCAGCGTCACCCCGAAGCACTTGAGCCGGCGGATGGTGTCGGTCAGGAGCCCGTCGGCGATGAGGCCCTGCTGAGTCTCACACAACGAGCGGTGCAGGAGAAGAAGCTTGTCCAAAACCTGGGACGTGGTCATGATGGGCAGCTCGGGGATTTCGGTCGCGGCAAGCGTGCCGTCGGACGCGAACAAGTCGTTGATGGATTCTATTGTCGCCTCCACATCCTCCTCTATCTCCTTGACCACGTCTCGATAAGGCTCCCGGGCATCCTTCCCCACTACGATTCTCAGCTCTTCGGAGCACTTGGTGGAGGAGAGGACCATTTTAAGCTCCCGGATGTCGCGGATGAGCAAACGCATCGCCTGCCAGCGTGCCCGTAGGGCTACAGTGCGGGTAATCTGAGGAGTGACGAAGGGATTTCCGTCTCGGTCGCCGCCCATCCAAGAGGCGAAGCACACCGGTGCGGCCGTGATGGGCAGGCGCTTGCCGAGCGTCATCTGCACGGTAGCATCCAGCTTGCGCAAAAAGGACGGCACTGCGTCCCACAGGACCTGCTCCACGACAGCCAGCCCGCTGCGGGCTTCATCAACAGGCGTAGGTTTAGTACGTCGAATCATTTCTGAATTCCAGATTGACGTAATCTCGCGCTTTAGACTCTCTTCGACCTCCGCTTTCTCGTATGGAGTGAGTTTGCCATGAAAGTGCAGCTGCTCCATGGCCATGGCCACTTTCTTGTGCTTATTCAAGTATGTACGCCGATTCACCTCAGTCGGATGAGCAGTCAAGACGAGCTCAATTTTCTGCGAAGTAATGGCTTCATAGATCTTTTCGCGGGAGACCTTTTCTTGTTTCAGCAGACGCTCGATGTTGCCCAGGCACGCGTCCTCCCGGAATGGCAGAGGTAACACCGCTGTTGTAGCCGAAAGCTCGTCCCTAAGCCTCCGCACCTTGTTGTGAGTCTCGGCTGTGTTGGCCAAGGCCAAGAAGTTGGCGAACGCGCGGGACACATGATAATGTTCTTCGCCCGTGAACTGAGCTACCTCCTTATTGAGAGCGTGCAAAGCTCCCTTATCCCCGTCCCGCCATTCCTTGGCCAATCGGCGCAAGCGCTCAACTTTCTGGAAAATATCGTCTCCCGAGTGCACGGATATTGCATGGCCCAACATGCGCCCCAAAGATTTGACGTCCGAACGCAGCATAGCATGTTGCTCGTGCGTGGAATGTAACTCCCCCTCAGCACCAGACGTCTGCAGTTTTGACAAGCCCCCGCCGCCAAGACTGGAACTCAAGGCTCGCTGCGAGGATCTGAGTGCAAAAAGGTGAGCCTGCACGGGTCGTCGGACAGCGCATGGGACGAGGGATCCGACGCGCAGCATCATAAAATTGCCCAGCACCGGGAAGACACAACCAAAAAGGCAAAATTTGCGCGGGAGGCGCGGGAGAATCTGTTGAAAACAGTGTAGTTGCAAGCGAAAGTCGGTGAGGTGGATAGGGTGCAGATGATATGGATAGAAATCTGAACGCCAAAGGACAAAGTGCGGTCAAATGCAAGGGAGGATATATACCCTCGGTGGAAGTCTCGCAATCCCCGCCCCAATCCAGGGTTAGAGTCTGTTCCTCACGACCCTGCCTCCAGCCGCCCCCGTTATTACGTCAAGACTTAAAAGACCGCACTTGAGACCAGCTGACAATCGGTGACTACCCCGTTGCAGCGTGCAAAGTGGGCTGAGGTCTGGGGCACGTACGAAGACTCTGCGGGCGGGGGAGGAACGCTCACAGAAGACGAGAACAAAAGCGGCGATTATAATGGTATATATGATCCGCATGTCCTGACCAGTTGGTGACACACAGGTACGAGCTGTTGACTAACGTGGCCAACAAGCAATGTTTTCTCCCTCGTATCAAATAATTTCGATGCGCGGGAAAATCGCACGTAACACTTCAGTTGCGGGAAACGACTCGGTGGCAGCGAGACCAAACAACACATTTTCTAATTCTCCTCAGGCAGAACGTAGCCGCGAAAAAGACATGGGCGGGTCCGCACATGCCTCGTATGCGGTTGGAACCATCTTATGTGCAGGAGGGCTTGCTGGTTATGTGCAGACTCAAAGCAAGCCGTCACTCTACGCCGGCGTCGGGCTGGGCTCCCTGATGGTAGTGAGCGGCATGGTCATCCAGAGTGGTGACGACTTCAGGGGTCACACCCTTGCGCTCATAGCATCAGGTCTAGTTGTGGGAGGCACGCTCCCACGTGCCATCAAAACCCAAAAAGTGGTGCCTACCGCGATCGCCCTACAGGGCCTGGTGAGCGGAGTCTACCAGGGCCGAAAGGTTTGGGAATGGCTCTGAACAAATTATGAGATAGAAGCCAGAATATGTATAAACTCATCGCTGTGGAGAGGTAGAATGTGAGCCACTCAACAGGCGAGTATCCGTCGCTCGCCCAGATTTATTTCATTTTCGCATCCTTCACTTATTTTTTCGACGGACCAAGTTTCTTACTCGACGTTTTTATCGGTTCTACGGACGAGCCATCGGGCTTTTGGTTGGCAAGCTTGTTCAAGATACGTGTAGGCACTTGAAATCCACTTGATTTGAAGGAGGCCTTCAGGGCCTGCGGGTCCACGGCTTGATTGTTGCTGGCGCCCGTACTGCCCTTTGTTTTCCCGTACTGACCATCAGGGCGTTTGACGTCAGGCCCACTATTCAATGCATTCGGCGCCGTTGAGCCGTAGTAGCTTTGCGCACTGCGAAGCGTGGCCGTACTCATATAGCAGCCTTCAGCGCTGCTGATGTACGAGCCCCCTGGAGCCAGCACCCGACTGCGGCCCCCGAAGAAGGGCTTGAGTGTCTCATCGATGTGGGCCCACAAACGGTGCACTCGCCCTTTCAGCACCATCGAGGGCTCGATAGAGCCGCCTCGCAGAAGCGGGGGCGCGTCGGGGATAGGGCTGAGGTGCGCGTCCTTCGAAGCGGCCCTGCAACTCCTTCCCCCTTTCCTGCCGAAGCTGTCATCTCGGTTGAGGAGGGGCCGCACGTCTTCTGAGGACGTGGCGCGCGAGAAGCAAGGAGGCGTCTCTCCATTGTTGATATCCCCTTCTACATCGTAGCCGCTGTCGCTAACAGCCTCGGCCACTCCCACCATCTCCGGGGCTTCCAGAGAGTCTGTCTCCCCCATACCGAGGGCGCGCAGCATGGACGGGAGAGCTCCGCCAACCACCACGAGCGTGAAGGAAATAACTTGCAGCGTTGTGGAGATGAGGACTTTGCGATTCTTCCCCGGCAGTTGCAATGCCTGTGGACAAGGACAGCCGACGAAAAGCGAAAGCACAGTAAGGTTGCAGGTCTCACAGACGACACGCAAGCGATGTCGGAAGGATTTACGCGAGCGAGACACTTGAAGAAGCAGTACCTTGGAGTCATGGACATCTCAAGCTTTCGAGCATACTTAGTTCCCTCTCTTTACCTACCTGCGCCCAGGTGATGGCGCCACGCACAAGCCCCGCGCCAAAGAGCACGAGCTGGTCCTTCCAGGGGCTTGCCGAGTCGTTCTCGCGGTCACAGTACACGACGAGACCGAAAAGACCGAACACGACACAGGCTCGGGCCAGTCCCATGGACATTACAGAGACGCAGAGGTATCGGAGCGAGAAGTCCCGAGTATGGAAGCGGTAAACGCTGAGCCCGAGGGCCGTGAAGGAGTAGATCTCCGCGATTTGGGAGAGGGAGCGAGAGAAGATGGCAGTGCCGATCTTTGCCTCCGGAGCAAGGCAGTGCCATGCGAAGTGAGAAAAGATGATGCCGCAGACGAAGACCGAGAGGACACCATTCACGTCGAGAAGCTCAGCAACCGCGTAGGACACGTAGCACCCAAGGACGATAATGATGGTTTGGCGTGTGGGGTGATCGTTTAGTCCTGTGTTCACCTTTAAGAGCCGAGAAATGCTCAGCCCCACGGCCAAGCCGATTAATGTCGAAGAAAATAGGAGGAAAATGGCAGTGTAAGCCACTGTCACGGCGTAGAAACTTGAGTCAGCGTCTCCCCGCAGGACGGAGCGGAAAAGAAGGATAGAAACAGCATCATTGAGTACGCCTTCGCCGAAAAGTAAGGCGCTTAGCTTTGGGTGGTCGTCCTTATTCACCATGGCCAAAGCTGCCACTTCGTCAGCTGAGCTCAAAACGCTGGAGAGCAGAAGGATATCGTTGATTTCCAGGGCTTGGCCCTTCGTGACGTCGTCCCATCCCACCAAGGGAAGGCCCAAAGAGATCCACGCCTTGTTCAGGAAAATAAGTGCAAGAGCAACGACGCCCATATGCATAAGGGTGCCAACCACCCCAAGAGTGAAAATGTAATGGAAATACCGGAAGAAGTTGCGCTTCTTCAGTGAGTACCTGGAGGGGGCAGAAGAGTGTTTTGAAACAGGAAGGTAAGATGCGGGCGATATTCAAAAAGAGGACATTCATACATCAGTCGAAATGACCAAAAATTGGATTTGAGGGCTTTGTTTCCCCGCCTCATTCATCCTTCGCCTCGATGTCTACGACGTACCCTTGATAGAAGATAATGGGCGGCAAAATGAAATAGAAAAATACCTCTTCCGAGAAATGCGCCCGGATGCTAAATCCCTCCGAAAGAATAAATCCAAGAATCATTCCCGCGATGACGGCAATTGTGCTCTCCGGCATATCTGTCACCAGGCGGAGTAGAGGTCGAAAGCGAAGGTCCGGATTCTGATTCGTATCATGCCAAAGGGCACAGAACAAGATAAGTGAAATCGAAGTGGCATCGATTTCCTCTTGCAAAAGTCCCCCATATTTCCCATGCATTTTTCACTACCCAAATCATAGTTGCAACCGAGATGTCTGGGTGCGGTTCGCATCTGTTGACGACTTCCTGCTTTCTCTGATCAAGGGCACCTACTGTGCTGGGTCGCAGGAAGCGGTATTTGTGCTACGTACCTTGTGCACAACACTACGTAAGTAATCCGAAGCATTACTCAAGTAGATGGTGACGAAGATGAGGATGATATTCAACAACAGTGATTGCACGCTCGCTGGGAGGTCTACCAGAAGGTTCACAACGCCTTCATCAGGCATAGAATGCATGCCGTTGATGAAAGAATCACCGGGCGAGGAGGAGGGAAACTCATTTTTGGGTGTGCTTATATCGTCCATTCCAGCAGAGCTTCGATTGATCTCCATGGATATCCACCGCGTAGAAGAGAAGCTGTGTGTAGATATTTGGACGCAAGTGAGAGCCCACGTCAAACACGAAAAGTTTTAGTCGTAAAGATTACATTTCGCTAGTGGAGGGTAACTTTCACCGACCGATACGTCGATGACAACTTGAGATACACGTTATCAACTTTGGGCAAGGACACAGACTGAATGTGGTAAATATAATTCTCTACCGGCGACACACTTGCCGCAGCCAGCGACGATTTGATCTTCCTGCGCGATAATGGCCGGCCTTGTGGCAGTTAGGGTCGAGCACCAACTGATTCGCACTAGGGATGGACGAATCCCTTACTGCGCGGTCACGCCGACGATTATCATGCCAGTCTTGGTGCACAGCGCCTTACCCCACGTTTTGAGCCACGTCGCGGCGCGCACAGGCTGATAAAGAGTTCTGTGGTGGGATCGGGGCTCATGTCGGGGGGTTCGCTCGGGAGAGAGCCTCGGGGAATCCGTCAAGCGCACGTCAGGGCCCGCTCCTTGGCGGCCAAGGCATGGCCCATTGCGGGCCAGAGCCCACGAACCCGCCAGAGGCCTCATTACAAACCACAGACCGATTGAGAAGCCATCGATACGAAAATGCCTGCGCGTGTTGGCATTTTGCTGCAAAGGACTTTCTACTCACACCTCCAATAATGAACTCAGAAGTAGCGAATGACGAACGGAGAAATCCGACGATAATGTACATCATCGATCAGAATTTCTTGCAAATCGAAAGATCATCGCTTTAATTGTGTAGCCAATAAGTTTTGAACGTTCTGATAAATGACAAACACTCTTCGATTAAACAAGATGCTAGATTTCCATGAGGTCATCTCATTCTTTGTGTTTGAGAGATGAAGTCAGAAGTCGCGCTTTAGGAGCATCCTTCATTTAAAGTAAAAAGCGACTACTTGTATACCTTTTTCAAGTGCAAATTTTCAAAGGAAATAGGGTCCATATCCCTTACACACATGCGCTCGTAACAACACCATCATTTTCGAATTTGGTCCGTACCCCAGACCCCTAAACAGTCCCTCGATGTTTGCCCGAACTTTTTAAAGCCGAAGGCGGCTGCATGAATTTTTAGTGGCTCATCGCCTCGATTGATGAACTATGACGTGTTCTATTGCGTAGGAAAAAATACCAGCGAATAGGCAAACAGGAGCTTCCCAAGCTCTCTGCAAGATTGCGAAGTTATGGCAGGCCATACTCGATCTCAGTGACGGCCGGCTGTGAAGCTCTCGTCATTTCAGGCAGCTTATAAAAAGAAAAATAAACAGCTCCAGCCCCGTCGCTGATCCTATCATCGGGCTGCAGCACTTTACGGCCGTGTACGACAAAGAGTTTTGTTCATCTAAAATGCGGCGACACGGCGCCTTAAGTATTAACCAGAGGACACTTTAAACTCCTTAGAACAAACGGGTATGTTGGGGGCGACGCAAGGCACGACCTACGTTAGAGTGCTGAATTTGACCGATCAGCCCATTCAGATACGAGCGGGGGAAAGACTAACGGCGGCGTCGGACATGATGGATCCGGGGAACCAGATCAATTTATTCTCCGACACCGCAGGGGTCAATTCCGGAGATGATCCGAAGCCGGAGGACTCAAAAGAAGCAAAGGATGGATCTTGGATCCCAGTGGACCTGACAAGTTCAAATCTTTCACTTCAAGAAAAGGAGGAATTCGACACCATGATCCGGTCAAAATACAATGCCTTCGCGCGAGACCCGGAGTTCCTGGGAAAGACGGGATTATTGAAATTAAAGCTGGACACGGGATCCAGTCGTCCCCTCGCCCAACCACCGAAGCGAATGCCCTATTCGCAAGACGAATTGTTGCAGAACAAACTCCTGATTAAAAGCCGGAATTATCCGACCCTCGGCCTCACCATGGGCCGCGCCAATCGTCATTGACCAACATAAAGGCAAAGCTGGACTCGCGATTTATTGTCGGGCATTAATTGAGACGTTGCGCAACAGCGAGGTACATTACCCGATCACGCTGTTGGATTCGTGCATGGATCTCCTAAAGGGGGCCAAGTATTTTACGGTGATGGACATCTTGTCCGCGTATCACCAAGTAGAGGTAGAGACGGACTCAGTGGAGAAAACGGCCTTCGTATGTGAATTCGGCCAGTACTCGGACGGGAATACCGTCAATCCGGCGTCGATGAGCCTGTCCAGCGTGGTTTCGACGTCTTTGATGTGCTGTTCCGCGGTCTGGCTGAAGATCAGAATGTCATCGAAGAAGACTGCCAGAATTTTCCATTTTAAGCCTTTATAGATCATGCCAGCCAGTCTGCTCCAAAGGCCGGGTAAGTTTTTGAGCCCGAACGGGGCTCGCAGGAATTCGTACTGGCCGAACTTATACGAAGGCCGTTTTCTCCACTGAGTCCGTCTCTATCTCTACTTCGTGATATGCGGACAAGAAGTTTCTGTTAAAAATTCTTTTAATAAAATCCCTTTATAATCGTGATGATTGGACAACCCGAACCGTGATAAAAGTTTTTCAAGGCCCATCTAAAATCGTGTTGTCCGACGGATCCTTTGTTCCTAAGAGAAAAAAAAGGGGGCCACAATCTTCGCCTCGATCATGATGTGAATGCTTTGACTCTATATATGTCCAGCAGTACGTTGCTGCGAGCTCAGAATCATTAGGATTATTTTCGCTTGATTCTTGCTTAGATCTCAGGAGAAGCTGAACTTCGCCTGGGGCGGCGGCCGAAGACGTACGACAGTCGCCGTCTCATCGCTAAAACAAAATACTGCTAGGACAGTCCACATTCGATACTCAGAATAACTCTCTCTCAGAGGCGGCCGTGCCCTTGTGCGGCTCGAACCTCGCTTATTACACTTGGCACTTGTATAATTGCTGTGATATGCTATTGAGATGTGCCAAATATATATTTGTTTATCCCAAATCTTTTTACCGTTGCTCTCAATACTTATACAGACTGCCCCTATACTTAATCTAGGAACGTTTGTCTTCGAGTGAGGCATGACAAGCGGGCAAACCAACCTTGCGGCCAATGTTGCTGCAATGAGTGGACTGGAAGGCTTTGACGCGGTAATCGTTTGCTGTTCAGGCGAAAAGCAGGCCGAATACTGGCAATCACGCTTGATGACCGTACGGGGTCAAGTCCTCCCAGCCACATGCAAGGTATTGGCTGTCTTCGAAGATTGGGCGGGAGATGGAGCGGGAAACGGATTCGGAACCCTATATGCCTATCAGAATGCCATGACCAAGGCCAAGTCGCTTTATAATGGTTATGATTTGCATGCAGACATGCTGGCCAAGAAGGTGAGTGTGGGACTCTACCATACTGCTGGCAAAGGCACCCGTTTGGCTCCTTTACCGGGTGCTGAAAACAACAACAAGCCAGGCGTCAAGCTTCCAGCTACCCTCTCGGTGGGAGGAGAACAAGTGCCGATGACCATCTTGGAGGCTGTGCTGAAGCAAACAGGTGTCTACGCGCCTATGCGCAAGGGCCGCTTGTCTGTCTTCTGGGGCGACCAAGTCTTCGTGCCTACAGTGCCCGTGGCCGCCTACACGCCAACGCATCATGCAGATATCCTATGCTCGTTGGGACCTATGCCTTCAGCCGAAGAATGGGAAGCCAAAGGGCTAGACAAGTACGGTCTCATCGCGGTAAATGCCGACGGTGAGGCGGCCCAGATTGAAAAAGTCAAGCACGCAACAGCGCGGGCCTTACTAGCCGATTTCGGGGAAGTGACACGAGTGGGAGTTTCGCTTGGCTCCTTTTCTTTAAGCGCCTATCTGCTGGTGGCGTTTCTCGACGAATTTCAGAAAGAGCTGACTGAGAAGACAGCGAAGCTGGACACCGACCCTGGCATGTGGATGGCTCTGACGCTATCCAAGGACTCTTACATTCAGCTACTCGAGGCGAAAAAAACACCTGCCGCTGAGTCAGGCCCACACTTCGACCGAATGCATGCCATGGTGGCCCGCTTTCGTGCCACGACTGAGGGCGCAGGGGGCTTGTTCGGAGCCGTGGACATCGGGCAAGGTGCTTATTGGTGGGATTACGGCCAGCTCAAGCTCTACTTTGCCAACAACATAAGTGTCACCCACACTGATGAGGAATCCCGACTGTACCGGGCCTTTCTAGGTGTGCCTGAATCGCGACGGACGCATGCGAAGATAGCTGAGGTCGTGGACGTCGATCCATGGTCGGTTATTTCCGCAGCACGAGTGGACGGGGGGACGATAAAGCAATCTGTGCTGACAAACGTGAGTGCGGTGAGCGTTGAAGCAGAAGGAGCTGTACTTGTGAACGTAACAGCGCGTAAAGTGGTGGCGGGCCGGGGAGCAGTGCTGTACAATGTGGTTGACGAGTCGGAAGAGGGGCTGGTGCTCGGTCCCAAAGAGGTGCTCGTCGGCGTCTTTGATGCTCATGGTAAGCAGCAGCTGATGACCAGCAGCTTCGAAAAGGATGGCGGTGTGTGGTGGAAAAAGGAGATTCGTGATGGGCAGCCGTCATTCGAGGCAGTTTATCTGGCGAATCGTGACGTCGACGTAGCTCTCGTTGAGGCGACGGCTCATGACATGCATGCCACGCTACGCAACGCGATGTTTTCGAACAAACAAGTTTGAGAGAGAGAGTTTTCGAAGCAAGATTTTTGGAGCTTGCTGAAGGAGGGTCAAAGCGGTTTGTGGCCAGGCTCAAAGATTTGAGGGCGTATCGCTTCGGAAGGACTGCGGGCATGGATGATAAATTAGGGATTGTTTTCAAACCCAAGGAGACCAGAAGAAATCAAAGCGGAAATCTGGCTCTTGTGGTATACCCCGGTTCGTGAATCAGCATCGCTTCCTTAAGTTATACGTCCTACAGAATCCTTGTCGGGTTATAAAGCTCCACATAAATAAGCTCCTACTTCCCTCACCCGTGTTGCTCTTCTCATCTTCCTGTATTAATGAGGAAAAACTTGCCGCGAGACCATGGCTGGGCTCCATCCGAGCATTCACTCGACCGTTACTAATCCATCACCTCCGGAGGCAGGCAGCTAAGCTTCAGCCGACTCATCATCCCTCATTTCTCTTCACTTCCTAGATCCTACGATAGAAAACTTACCCAGATATATCTATAGACAAACCACACCTTCTAGAAGACAAATCCTAGACAACTGCCTAACCCCATACCGGTCCCTCGTTTTTCCATTCAAGACCCTGCGCCATTTCATAAGCACGCTCGAAACTGAGACAGGGAGAGACCGTCAGATTACGCAGCGCTATTTTTCTTCAAAGGAGAGCAAGTGACGCTCACCTCTTGTACCAGCCATCGAACTTCATCTTAGCGAATCGGTGTCCAGTTTCTCCCGACTCAAACTCTTTCTGCCATTCATCCAGAGACTCCACTTTAGTGGGCTTCGCTTTCTTGGTTCCCTTCTTAGCGGCGTCCTTCGCCTTGATCTCTGCCCACTGCGCGCGGGTCAGACCGGCGGGCACGTACTCATTCGGACCCACAGAGCCACCCGCGTCTTTTCCAGCGGCTGCCAAAGGTCCGGCGAGGGAAGCCGCAGGGGCAGGGACAACAAAGGCGCTGGCGCTGGCAAGGGCCGCCACGGTAAAGAGAGCTGTGAACTTCATGTCTACGGGGTGTAAACTGTGTGCAGTGATAAAATGAAAACTGTGGGCATGGAAAAACAAAATGTGAGGCAGATTTTAAAAAAATTGCTTGATGCGCGATCTAGAATGTTGACTTGGCAGGTGACTGGAGGGTACTGCCTCAAACCGGTCAGTCAAATTGTCACTCCTGCCACAGCCGGCAATCGAGTCAGTCGCATAATACTCCACAGCTATCCACCACAAGGTGATGAAAAAAGGATGAGAAATGAGGACGAAAAGAAGAGGGCGAAATAGAAGGAATGAGGGGTTCCCGTGCCGTGCCACGCAAGTGAACCTTGTGCGCTTCACAACCCTGCAAAGGGCAGCAAGTCGTAGGCAAGAGATGCTAGCATCCGTACACTCGAAAAAAAGTGCACAAACATTCGCTTTGTAAGACGCAACACACGTAAAATATAAATTACTGAAAATCATGTCTCGTGGTAAGCATGGCGAAGGCTAAACCTTCGGAAGACAAGCGAGGGGAGGTGCCACCGACAATCTGGAAGGCGGAGACTGGCGCACTCTAGCGGGCACCACTTTGAATAACGTTGACTGAAGATCTGAATGGAAGTGTATTCCCTCTCAAAGGAGTCGAGAAAAACGCAAGACACGGTATAACTCGGATGAAATGGTGTCGATCGAGTTTATCCTCTTCATGTCCTGACGGGATTCGGATGGCCATAAATGCCTCAGGCGTTGGACACGTTTATCTACGTTTACGCTGTATCTTGGCAGCTAACGGGGTATCTTGCAGGTCGGCCGTTGGGAGAAGCTAGGCGGAGAATGACGCTTTGGATCCTGAAGGGTCCGAGATAGATGACGCTACGGGCCCTTTCCGTCATCCTCCACACGCCGGCGGGCCCCGCGATCACGCGCGTCTCTCCCCCGGCACACGAACCGGGGGGCAAAGGACTGAGACTACAAGCGTGGACTAGTCTTCCTCCCCCCGCACATGCAGCCTGCTTTCCACTCAAGGACAACCTTAAACGATATACCATGCTGCTCGGCGAGGCACTTGAGCTTTTAGCTTTCTCAGGGCTGTTGATGCGTAAGCCCACAAACTGGCTTCCTCCGCTCCTTGTCGCCCGCATCTTGCCCGCTGCCCGCATCTTACATACCGCGAGGCGGACAAGAATGATGACACAACACAAGAATGGCGTTCGTTGGCGCTTTGATGTCATCCCCCGATCGAAACTAAAAAAACTTTATTCCTATAAATGTCTTTGTCACTATTACGTATCAAACAGGAGGGCTCACGGTTGGTGCGCTCTTTTTCCTGTTGGTGTGCGAGAGCAGGCTCTGTTTGTGGTGGCATTGTTAGTCCGGAAGCCTATTTCGTTTCCAATATGCTCTCCATCCTCTCTCGTCGAGCATTGCAAGCATCGGCTCGTCGTCAGTGCTTATCAGCTGCTTCTACTTTCCACTCTGGGCCCGTCCGACGTGATGCCGCAGCTAATTCCCCCGCAGCCCCCGCGGCCGTCGATGATCTATCCCGCAAGCCCGCGGATGTGTCCTTGGAGGGACCTCTTGAGCGGTATGGGCTCACGGACTGGAAAGTGTATGTGCCCGCCGGTCTGGCGCTGTCAGTGCCGTTCCTTGCAAATGAATGGTATATTCTGAGCGAGGAAACGCAGCTGGTGGCAGCCTTCATAGCTTTCAGCACAACCGTGTACAAGTACGCTGGTGGGGCGATTGGGCGGAGCCTGGACGAACGACAAGAGGCCATCATCGAAGAGATCAATCGGCTGGAGGAGCTGGAGCTGAGGCTGTACAAGGAGACGATCGACGCGGCCACGCTAGAGAAGACGATAGTGGAAGACTTGACGGCCTTGGAAGCGAAGAGCGGGGAGATGGCGCACAAGCTGGAGGCCGTGCTGGCTGGCGAGGTGAAGCACCGTATCCGCGACCAGTATGTGCGATGGTTGGATGCGGCTGTAGCGTCTGAGAAGACGGGAAAGAAGGCTCTTGTACAGAGCTTCCTGGACCGAACAGCCGTGCAGGTCACTAAGAATTTCGCCTCGGACGCCAAGCTCAAGAAAGCGGCGGTGGATCAGGTGGTAGCTATTCTGAAAGACCCTGCCGCCGAACAAGCTGATCTGGTAGGCGCGGAATTCGAGCGGGTGGGAAAGACGATGTGGGAGGAGCTGGTCAAGAAGGAGACGGGCGGGGCAGCGCCTAAAGAGCAAGTAGCAACCCTTGCGGCGGAGATAAAAGCTATCAAGGCCAAGGGTCCTGCGGTGTCAGAGATGGACCTGGACAATGCCGTCCGTGTGTATCACACTGCCATGAAAGGAGGGATTAAACCCGCGCAACTCAGGTAGGGGGCCATCGGATGGGAGCACAGGGCCAGAGGCGGTGTCACCTGTCGAGAGGGCTGAAGGGTTACTGGCGCTGGGAATACCTTAAATTGCCCGGGAGGAGTAGGTGAAGTTGAGGGCTAACGCACATAGACCACGCCACATTCTTAGCTGTCCGTGGGAGGTACAAATGATTTGAGCGTGGCGGGAAACTGGGAGAGAAAAAAAAGAGAGAGAAGAGAAACGAGCGAAAGAAGTAGAAGTGTGAGAGAAGTGGTCGTGTGAGACGGAGCACAGTATTTGATTTTTACGTTGACTTTTTTGTGGCGTGTTGTTTAATCTCGGAGAACTCATGATACCGAACGAGCCTGCAGGGCCACGCCCTACTCGAGGCACCCGACGTGCGTGCGCCAAGCCACGATTGTCACAGGCTGGCGCGAGCATCAAGGCAATCTTTGCTGGAGTCCCTCTCTTCCCTCAGCAGTCTGTGCCTCGGAATCCCCCAATCAGAGGCCTTAACGCCCTCCCCTTCGCCATCTCTACGGATTAGCCCGTTGCTGTCGTCAAAACATAGGGCGTTCGTGCGCGCTTGCTTCGGCGCATCCGTTCTTCTTCTCAGGCCTTGGTTCTCCTCCCTTGTCTCTTCATTTTCTCCTCTCTTTTCCTCCTCCACCGCCCCCGTTCCCCCCGTTTCCTCTACCGCGTCCTCTACTCGCTTGTCCAGTATTCCCTCACTCTCTTTCCTTCTTTTCTTGGTGTTATTTTCCCCCATCCACTTGATCACATCCTTCAAGACCTTATCCTCTTCCTCCGCTTCTTCCTCACCTTCCCCCATCCCCGCTTCCTCGTCGGAGACATCTCCCTCCTCTTGCCCCCCGCCAAGACCACGATTTGCTTCTCCTTCGAACGAATGGGTTTCCATACTCTCTGCCTTGTCCGACACCAGCGCCCGCGCCTGCTGGCGAAAACTGCCCGCGGAAGAAGAGGAGGCGCCCAGGCCGAGCCGATGGTGCCCCGCCTCCCCCTCCCAGATTCGCTTTCCACTCGCCCACTCCCACACCTTCTTCCACGCCGCCCTCTCCCGCGGGTAGGGCACGCGGTTCGGTGGGACTAGTGCCTCCATCTCGCGCTTGTGAGTCAACACGTAACGCCTCAATTCCTCCGCTCCCCCCAGGTCGGAAACCTGGCAGCCCAGGGCGCGCAGCATGTCTGTCAGGACCAGCACGTACGCATGAGCTGTCGCGTTCGAGACCCGCAATCCCGCATCCTCCACGCACATCCAGTGCAGGAACCCATTGCACGCCAGCGAAGCATTGCCCCTGACTCGGGCGCCTCCACGCCGCCCACCTCCCCCCCGGCCCTCGCTCGCGCTCGCTTCCACGCTTTCTAGGTGTGCCTGAATCGCGACGGACGCATGCGAAGATAGCTG
>NW_005803799.1:0-50865 GCF_000240725.1 Microchloropsis gaditana
GTAGCCCGCCGGCGGCGGGGGCCGGTGGTCGTAGGACATGGGCGGGGGCACGCCCAGGTGAGTGGGCGGGGGCAAGGCCATGGGGGCAGGGAGCCGCCGGCTAGGGTCCCACCCAGGGCCCGCGGGCCCCGCTCCGTAGCGTCGCTCGTAATCCGGCCGCGAAGACGAGGGCTGGCCTCCGCGCGGCCCATATGAGTTGCTGCTCCGCCCCATACCCCCCCTTCGCGCCCCGCTGCCGCCGCTCGCACCGGCCCCCGACGGGCCTCCTCGCATTCCCCCAACGGGCAATACGCGCCGGCCGGTCCCCCACTCCCCGCCAGCGTGGCTGCTTTCGCCTCCTCTCCCCAAGCCCATGACCGCCGCCGCAGTCTCTCCACGATGACCACTTCCCCGTGCTCCCCGCGCTTCGCCGCCCTGAGCGCGCGCCGACATCCCAAGTCCTGCACCCTGCCCGTCCTTAGCCATGCTGCCCCCGGCCCCTGTCACCGCGTCTTCCCCTCCCCCCTGTAAACCCCCCTCTTCCCCCCATCCAGCACCAGTCTCTTCATCCAACCACCCCCCGGTGGCCCACGCGTCTTCCTCGCCGCCCGCCTCGCCCTCAGCGCCCTCCCCTCCCGAGGGGGCTTGCAAGTCCCCTTGGTCCTGCTCCGCATTCGGGGCCGCGCTCACCCCGGAATTCATCGCCCCAGCGTCCTGTTCACATCACAACAATTAAGAGTGAGAAGCGTGAGGTGACAACGAAATCACCTTTTCAAGATTTTACGCGGAACGCATGATGAGGATGGCGGACATCATACGAAGATGTGATGGGAGGTATCATTGTGACAGCGAAAGCCACCACAACCGTGCCACGCAAATTGGACGTTGCATTCCTCTGCTTCTCCCGCCTCGTCTTATTCCCAACACACCCTCTGCACCTTCGTGTCCGCTCCGAGCTCCATAGTGGGGACCACCCGTCGACCGCAGGACTTGTCTTCTTCGCCCTGCTCTACCGCGACGAAGAAAATCCGGAGTCTCTCAAAGCGACGGTTGCCCGAGCGTACCCTGTCTCGTGTACATGTACGCTCGTGAAAGAGATTTCGGCAGAGAGACGCAAGCGAAGGCGGTGGCCGAAGGTCATATAGCGCGCGGGCAGAGCAGGGATTTCTTCGATGGCCCCCAGCGAGGCGAGACACCCGCCGCCATCCCGCCCGGCCGCCGACCCTGCATCCCGAGCCCACGCCCACGTCTCCACCCTCAACGAGATTCCTTCACGACGCCCGTCACGTGTTCCTCATTAACGATTACAGGCGACAAGACCGGACGACCAAGAGCTTGTTCGCACCTCTCAAAATGGCACAGGACCCATTTTTTGCAGCTCGAGAGTAAGTCATGGGGCTGGGTCGTGGTCATTGACTTGGAAACTTTCATTATAGTTTGCAAATTTCGAGTCCTTGATCGAAATCATCGACAAATTAAATCACTTGGAGACGGTTGTTCGTCCCATTGTCAGTTTAGTGATCGTTGTCGGCTTTAAAAACGAGGAGATGAGGGGCCCATTCCGGGTCGTCGCCCGCTTGGTGCTACATGTCTTTACGTGACAACATGAGCCTCCTTCAGACGATGACTTTGGGTAGGGAGGCTTTTTAAAACTTCGCGTCACACTACAACTATAGCCATGCAGGAGTGTGAAAAATTTTCCCTCTCACTGTTGTAAATTCAAATCACGTTACGACACGATTTCCTTCAGGGAGCTGCGCAGCCGGGTAGATTACATACAGACTCAACATGAGAACTTTCTCCAACTTCTACAAACAACCAACACGGCTCCGGACTTATCCTGTAGAGATCTTCGAGACTGTAAGTTACTAAGAGCGCTGTCAAGAGACTGTATTGGGTCGGGCGCTGACCACTTATCCTGCTGCGCTCGCAATTCTCAGTCACACTGGTATACATCCACATTTTAAATTCTTTCTCTATATAGCGCTGTGCCGAGACATTGAAGCTGCGGAAAATCAGTGCCGTGAATTGGAGAAAGTGGTGGCAGTCGTCGAGAAAAATCGCCAGCGCTTCCGCCATATCGATAATGTACGTGATGAGGAACGTTTAAAGTGTCTGTTTCAGGGCTTTACAGATTTAAACTTCGTTAAACCACAAATTACAGCACGAAATTGGGCAGCGCAGGGCTTTTGTCACCAAAATGAAGCAATCACTCGTCAAAATCTGGAATAACTTAGAAAGCGATTACGTGAAGAACAAGATGAGCGGCGACCGGAGGGATGTGAGTATGTCTGTGTGGGCTTACCTACAACGAATTGCGAAGACGGGGAAAACCTTACTACTTTCGCGCATTACCTCCAGCCCAGTCGGCCATTCGATGGAGGCGCGGAGGGTCACAGGACTGGAAGGAGCGGTAAGCGGGCGAACGACTACATTGAGGAGCAGCGCTCGAGGCAACACGTAGGTGGAGGACGGGCGGGCCCCATGTTTCGCATTTATGATTCTAGCACTGTTCACTGGTGCCATCTGAACTTTATTTTTTCGCGTTCTCGTCCTATCTGCGCGGTGTCCAGTTGATGCTTCGTGAGCAGGATGAAGGGCTGGAGGAGCTAGGCACAGCTGTCGACAGGGTGGGACGTATGGCGGATGCAATGAACCAGGAGCTGAACGCGCAAAATCGAATGTTGGGCGATTTGGAGGTGGAAGTGGAAAATACGAACGAGCAAATGAGTTTCGTTATGGGTAAACTAAGCAAGCTCCTGAAAACCAAAGGTACTTGACTTCCCCATAAAGCGGACGACGGCGGGCAAAATTTTCAGGTCTCTGTGGTCATAGCAGTAGATATACTTTCTGAATATCCTAACCCCCTCTCTCGACCCTTCTCATCCTTTTTGGTCTCTCTTCTGGCCACTATAGACAAATATCAGTTGTGGCTCATTATCGTTTTGACCGTGGTGCTGATCGTCCTGATTCTCCTGACCATCTATGTGTAAGGGCGCCTCTCCGCCCCCTGCTGGGCCACCAGCCGGTCATGTGTGGGGCAGCGCTTCTCGTAAGCTTGGAAGACATAGGAAGTCAAGGGGTATACACCGTCATGGAGATCGGGTGCATGTCACCGCTCCACGCACTTTCATCGATGGTCAAGTTCAGAAATGGACATGATTGTACAGGGAGGGTTGAATATGCAGTCGAGAAGAGGCATTACCCTTCATGGCTACTTCAGCATGTAATAAGGCATATTGCGTGTGTTGTGCATGCAACTTCTATCGATCGCTGTAATTTTCTTTTTTTTTTAAATAAGATGTTGCACTGACGAACACAACGAAAGCGGCTTGTTGATTTCAGCAATTCGCTGCGATCGACGATGGCTTGTTGATTTTAGCAATTCGCTGCGATCGACGGTAAGGGTGTAGGTTTGCGACACATTTCGATGGCCCGTGCCACATTGAGCACAGTGGCATCGCCCCAGCGCCGGCCGACAATTTGTACGCCAACAGGCAACTGCACCGGCCCCTCGGAGAAGCCAGCATTGATGCTCAGAGCCGGGTGGCCCGTGAGGTCAAAAGCCGCCGTGTTCTGTAAGCCTGACCAGGCATTTGTAATGCACTCGGCAGCCGTCATATCGGCCCGCGGCAAAAGCTGTGGTTTGGTCGTCGTTGTTGGTAAGAGCAAAGCATCCATCGCACCGCCGCTTGATGGGTTTGCCAGGAGCTCGTCGTAAGCCTGCGTGAGGGCCGGCACAAGGTTTTGGCATTTCTGGTAGTACTGTGCGCCGTAAGCCTTTTGCAGGTACTCCCCGAACAGAATATAGTATTTGTTAGTGAAGCTCAACTCAGCAGCCTGCAGGTGGAAGCCGCGAAAGTAGGCCTGCTGGAGTGACACAGGATAGTAGCCACGGAAACCCCGCTCACCCTGCATGCGTGTGGCGTGGCCGCCCTCCAGGCACAGGGGAAGCCAGATCGCGGCGGAGTCCCGGTGCAGTGGAATCGAGACTTCCTCGACGCGAGCACCAGCGCCTCGTAACATGTCCGCCGCCGCCATGGTGTGATGCCGTACATCGTCTTCGCAATTTTCGAGGCCCTCCAGGAGCAGGCCAATGCGCATGCCTGACACCTCTCCCGAAGCGAGGCCCGAGTACTGGGGCACGGGCGCCATGTCCAGCGGCTGGCGTGCGTCGCGCCGTACGGGGTCCAGTCCGGCAATGGCCTGTAGAAGAAGGGCTGTATCGAGCACAGTGCGGGCCATGGGCCCTGCGTGGTCGAGCGTGAACTCGTGAGAGCAAACTCCTGTGTAGGGCACCAGGCCAAAGGTCGGTTTCAAGCCCACGCACCCGCACCACGAGGCCGGGAGGCGGATAGATCCGCCTTGATCCGTCCCAAGCGCCATATCTACTATACCTCCCCCAACCTAAGCGAATATGAGAAGATGAGAGTTAGCGTGAGAAAAACTTCTGCCTGCGTCAAGCTTATAACTAACATTCATTCAACTACTGCGCGTTCTTATTGGGCAGAAAAGAAACGATGATTTAGTTTCCATAACCTTTTAAAGATGCGTGAAGTGTCTTTCTTACCAGTGCCCCACACCCTGAGCTTGATCCCCCGGCCGAGAACTCCTCGTTCCACGGGTTGCGCACGGGCCCATGCGCCGTGGCAAACGAACTCCCCGAGCAACATAGGTCTTCAGCCACAGCTTTGCCCGCAATAATCCCCCCCGCCTCAAGTACGCGCGTGACAATTGTCGCTTCGATTTCAGGTGTGTAGCCCTCCAACATGCGGGAACCATTCATCATGGGGACTCCGGCAACCGCGATAGTGTCCTTACATGCAATCGTCCGTCCCTTCAGTATTTGAAAGGAAGACTGGATACACTTCGCTTTGGATTCGCCATGAGTATTATTGGCTTGGTAAGCGTTTTCGATGTTTGTTTTTATAAACCAAGCGTTGCAAAAATTGTCTTTGGCTTCAGGTCGAACACCGCCTGGGATACGGGGGAACTTTGCAACCGGGGCGAAAGGAGACGATGTACTCGAGTTCGTAAGCTCGTCAATGCGCCGGTAAGAATCAACAGCACTACCCATACACCCTCGTAGATCATGGATATCCTTTTCCTCTATTTGTAGATTCCAGTCTGCTGCAATGCTTTTCAAACGGTCGATAGTGGGTACGCGAATTGCTGGGGCTTTGAACGCAGGTTTCCTTGTACTTGAAGGTCGGCAAGGCATCCAGGTCAAAGACAAGCCGGGTGACGCCGAGCAAAGAAGTGGCGAGACCTTATGTCGCACATTTATCTGGAACTTCACAGGACGAATACACACTCCTTGTCTATAACTTGTCGTGATGATCTTCCTTGGGTAAGACAGCATGAAGTCGGGAGGTTAGACGTGGATGCAAGAGGGAAAAGTCTTTTTGGAGCCGATGCAAAGGATGTGCAACCTCTTGCAGACGTGTGAGGACCGCTTGAGAGTCGGATAATATTGGGAAAGAATGAAAATGCGGACTGAGATCCAATTGACTGCGAAAAAAGAGAGAGGGTTCCTGCTAGGGGGAAGGAGAACTGGCGACGGGCGCTGCTCGCCTGCCCCTGTCGGCGAGCTGAGCCACGCGGGCACAGCGGCATGCACTCCGGGCCGTCGCAATCCTTCAAGAAGAGTAACCTGTTTACGATTTCACCCGCACAGGCTGGTACACTGTCTAATTTCCTGTTTGGGACAGAGTCAGGGAGGCGACGGCCGGAAAACTGGGATCCTTTCGTCAAGGCCGCGTTCCTCTGCTGATCCCTCCTGCACCGACACGCCAATCCAGACAAGGATGAATAGCATTTTCAAAATCATGTTTTCCGCGATGGGTGCAATGGCCCTTGTCGTGTTAAGCACAACTATGGTCGACGCTTTCTGCTCGTATAGGCTCACTCCTATGGTCGCCGGCACGTCAAGACGAGGAGTCCTTCCACGGTCCTCGCCTCCTACACTTTCCCCACGGAGAGATCCCCGGCTCGTGTGGATGGCAGGTTGCCCAGGTAAGAATCGCACCAAAGAAAAGAAAGCAAAAACATGAAATGGATACACCAAGACCCCACACACCGCAAGTTTGCTTCCAGGCAAAGACAGCAAGGCTCCGATTGCTGAATCAACCACATTCTCCACCCCTCGCAGGTCATTCGGATGCACACATGCCGTTCTACGTAAGATTTCGCGCAAATCCTGTCACGCAGTTCGAAGGTATGGATATGCCTTTGACGTCGTCGTCTGCTTTGGCACCTGGGTCCAGTCGTGCCCAATCAAAAACGAGAAGAATAGAATGGTTCCGGGGCATCCGCGAGGACTTTTCCAATCGGCTGCCCCTTTACAAGTCGGATTGGGTGGACGGCGTAAAAGGCAAGACATTGCCAACCATCTTATTTTTATATTTCGCCTGCTTGGCGCCTGCTGTTGCCTTTGGTGGCATCAGCTATGGCCTTACCCAGGGCGCCATGGGTGTGATCGAGTTCCTGGTCTCTTGCGGCATGTCGGGAATGCTTTACGCCATTTTTTCGGGGCAACCAATGACCTTCATTGGGCCCACAGGACTGACTCTTTGCTTCATGGCCGCTCTATTCAACTTCTGCAGCTCCTTCGGGGTAGCATTCATGCCCATGTACACCTGGGTGGGCATTTGGACATCTCTGATGCTCGGCCTTCTCTCCTCCGCCAACGCATGCTCGCTGACCAAGCACTGCACGCGCTTCACAGACGAAGTTTTTAACGCCCTATTAGCCCTTAACTTTATTTATGAGGCACTCAAGAATATCGCGGTCCGGTTCTTCACTACGGGGACGGACAAAACTCAGCCTTTACTGGCCCTCAACATGGCTTTGGCGACATTTGCACTTTCCCAACGCCTGGTTAGCTACCGCTCCTCAATCCTTTTCACGCATCGCATTCGAGAATTCCTCTCTGATTTCGGGCCGGCGCTGACAATCATTATCATGACATTCGTCGGCTCCCTGCCCATGGTCTCGAGCCTTGGCATCGAGTACCTGAAGGCACCCAAGCGCTTTCAGCTTGGCAATGGCCGAAGCTGGCTGGTCCCGCTCTGGGATCTGCCGCTCTGGGCACGTGGGCTTGCACTGATACCGGCCGCATTCTTGACAATCTTTTTTTCCTCGACCATAACATCAGCGTTCGTGTCGTGAACTCGCCCGACAATAAGATGAAGAAGAGCCCCGCCTACCACCTCGACCTCTTGGTGCTAGGGAGTATCGTTCTTCTCTGTTCTCTTTTGGGCCTTCCTTGGATGTGTGCAGCCACGATTCAGAGCTTGAACCACGTACGTAGCGTCACCGACTACGTGCCCGCACCCGGGCCTGTGACCGTGTCGGAGAGCAAGGGTGGCCCGGATGAGCAGCAGAGAACCACTTATGTGATGGAGACTCGACTGACGGGCCTTGGTATCCACGCCATGGTCCTGTGCAGCATCGGTCTGCTCCCCCTTCTGCGACGGATTCCCACCCCGGTGATCAGCGGGATCTTCCTGTATCTGGGGCGAACGGTCATGACGGGCAACACCTTCCTGCAGCGCATCAAGGGAGCCTTCTTCGACAAATCCATGCTTGCAGCGGATTCCCCGTTCAAAATTTTAGGCCGAGCTACTGTAAACAAGTACACCTCCATCCAGATGGGCTGTCTGGCCGTTCTTTGGTGCCTTAAGAGCAATCCTGCCACAGGCATGTTTTTCCCTTCCGTGATAGGGCTCCTCATCCTCACTCGGATTTTGGTCATCCCGCGGCTGTTCTCCAAGGGGGAAATCGCTGTACTCGATGATTCCTGACCGCACCATTTGCCGCCAGGTGCAGTGACGCCTCTCTCTGAAAAATCGCAGAAGACAGACAAGCAACATTAAAGCGTTGCAGGCCTCGTGGCGGCTATTTTTGGATCGAACGGATACAGGCGACGCTCGCACGAAAATAAGGCAAAGTGAGAGCACGACACTCACGTTAAACGACACGATTTCATGGCGGGTTCGAGGCCTGCGCCCGCACCTCAAATTTAAAGGAAAATTTAACGTTACGGTTTCGACCTGCCTTGCGCTTTTGATTCTACTTTTGATCAACACACGAATTTTACGCTGGATGGTATTTCTCCAACCCACTCCGAGGCAAGTCAAGGGGCGACGTGAAGGTGGCGACATCGTCCTATCCCACTGTCCGAGCTCAGGGCGGTCTTCGTGCAAACACGGCCGTTACTTGTGACTCAATTGTACTGTGTGCAACATATGAATAAAAAAATATTGAAAAGGGAGAAATAAAAACAGTTGAATGGAATGAAAGACATGTTGAGCCCCTTCCTATAGTCCTTCTAGGGACTCAGCGCAAGTTCCATTCCTCATAGCTCTTGCTTACCTTGACGAAACCGATATCGCTCGCTTTCTCGCGGAAGCACTGACGACACATATTCAGATCGTACTTACGGATGAGACCGTGGCCATTACCTGCGCGGGTGGAGTGAAGGTGGAGGGAAGATAAAAACATGTGAGTCCCAGTGCTGCAGTACCGAGTTACTATAGTATGGAAGGAGTATAGAGTGACCGGGGTAAGACGCCCTCGACCTGTGTTATTGCGTAAGGCATACATATACTGGGGAAAGATCGAGAGCGCTGCTCCACTTAGAGTGTCCACACTCTCCTTGACCCGCTGCCAAGATGCTAGCAACCCCTTAATGCCACGCACATTACTTTCACCTCTCGATGTCCTTATCTCGACCGGAGATAAATAAAGGCACCACTACACGGAAGTCTTTTTGCTAGAAGATTTCATCGCACTTTATTAAGAAGAAACACCATATTTACCCTTCGATACTACATATGCACACCGCCCGCCCAATTCCGCCCGTCTTCCTCTCTATGCGTCTTCTGTCAAATGCTCACGTACCGCACACTCGGCAAAGGCGGCCACCTTTGCCGTACTTCTTTGGATGTGCATTCTGAAGAGCTTTCTGTCCCATGATTGTCTGCGATAGGTGTTCAACATCGAAAGGATGAAAAGAATGAAGTGCGTGAAGAACTCCTTTGGGACCGGCTGATGGAGCATGCCAACCAACGAATTTCAGCTCGCGCAGATAAGCCAGGGGGCTGAATATCTACTGCCGTCCAGAAGGTCGAGAGAGCAGGCTCGTGATCAATGCGGCATACGCATGAGCACAAAACGCATTTGTGCTGTCATGGACCTGTGGACAACGCGCTTCGAAACCAACGGGTGGAAGGGAGCAAGGGGGGGGCGCAGACTGTGGAGGCCCCGGGCCGCGCCCGCCCCACGATCCAACCTCCCCATCCCCCATGGGCCGCGTCACGTGCGTGATCACTGTGTCCGCATCTCCGTGTCTATAAAATGCGTTCTACTCCGTTGTAACTGCGCAGCGTTATAAAATTGAAGTTTCACCCTCTCTCCAAGCGGTATGTTTCCTTGTAATCATGGATTGACGTAATGTGAATCCCGGTCTTACCATTTCTTGTTGCGCCGTTTAAGGTTATTTCTTTGGATTTCTTAGCTAATTCATCCACCCCAAACACTCTCGATAGAAGACCTTTTATTTTTGTAACCGAATTTGACGAACAACGTTCCATGCTCAGGGTATTCAGATACCAACCAGCTTACCGCCTCACGCTCATAGTGTGCCGCCACAATTTAGGACAACCTAATGTGATAAATCGCGTTTTTTGAC
Organism: Microchloropsis gaditana; assembly: GCF_000240725.1. Lineage (NCBI taxonomy): Eukaryota > Eustigmatophyceae > Eustigmatales > Monodopsidaceae > Microchloropsis > Microchloropsis gaditana. The sequence goes on from NW_005803799.1 coordinate 9,674, forward strand.
GCAACAACTTTCCGACTATGCCTTGACATTAATCAATACAAATGACATGATATACTCATGTCCTACACTTCATTTCTCATATCACCGATTGATCCTGCTGCTGTCGATGGCGTTCCATGGCAAAAAACTACGCCAAAAAAGCTCCAGCAAGGGAAGATTGGGATCAAGAAATTCCTGAGTCAATCTCCTACCACGATTTTGGTCAGCATCGTTCAACAATTGATGTCGGGGGGGGGGGAATGCGGCGATCTCTGCAGGCAATGCCCGACGGAGGCGCAATCGTCCCCGCCTTGCAACCGCCGGGTCTGCTAATGCGGGATCCAGCGGGTTTATTTCCGGTGGAAGGCGTGGCCATTCGTCTCCATAGTCACTTACAGACACTGCACAATATTTTTCAAGAGGACTGAAGCCAGAATGTCGGGCGAGTTCTTTTACCTCTAGATCATACAACCATGCCTCGACTTGCTGTTCTGCTTGACACAGTACCTCCCTGGCCCCGTCATAAAGAAATTGCATGTCCTCCGGATGGACCCACAAATTATAGCTTCGCTGCACGTACACAGAGACCAAACGCGGCAGAATGCATCCTGGAGGCAAGCGCGCTTCCGCACGAGCAAAGAAGGGATGACACAAAATGGGGCCCCTGTTGAATCAGAAAGGTATCGATCGATTATTGTTCAATAAAACTCGAATTCTTGAAGAAGAGCATTCAAATGATCACATCATATTCGAACCGCAACTAATGCACTCACCATTCCTGCGTGACACGCGAGCCCAGCTCATTCCGACACTTTTCCACTAGAGGTCGCAACACCAAAGGGAAACGCCGCAGCGCTTCTTGCAAATCGTCCTTGCTTTTCAGCTGCTCCTCAGCCTTTGCGCTTAGTTTTTGAGCCAGCGAGCAAGAGAAGCAAATGTTTGGCAGGTCTAAAATAGTCCAATCACCGCCACACGTCCCTTCTGCGAGGTGATAACCTTGGTGCTCTCCACCGTCTAATTTCGCATCCTCAGTCTTTGCCCTCTCCTGCTCTACTTCTTCACTCCCACTACCGGCCAAACCTCGACCGATCGTAAACCCTGCATCACGCATGCCCAACAGCTGCTCCGCTTTTCCCGCTTTTACGGCGTAGAAATCTATGCACAACAAAATACCCGTCGGGTCTCCCCTGCACAAGGTTAATGAAAGCGTATAGAGATTTATATGTATCGTGTATACAATAACACCTGACAAAGTAGGACAACCACACGATAGACTTTTCCTACATAGTATCCTCGGCGACTATCGCATACGCTTGATTTTGCAGCCAAAACGCATACGCTTTCGGCTTTGATTCCATGACATGAAAAATCAGGATGATGTCATTAACAACATGCATGTGCTACTACCGTCTTTCGGTGGCATGAGATGCCGCGTCGCACACACTGAGACCAATAAAACCTGGCAAAAGTGCTTACCTGGGGTCGAGTGCTAGAATAAATTTGCCAACCTCAAAGGCTGTCTGATACAACCCCCTGCCCCCGAGCATCTGGACGTGTCGATATAGTGCCATAAAAAATAGGCGATTCTCCAGGCGCCGCACATCCATCCGGCAATCCACATCTCCAACCAAGACATCTTCAGGTCTTCCGGAAAAGAGAGCCCTGAAAGACTCAGCGTAGGCAGTTTCGTGGATGAAAAGACAACGACGTACGTGGTCATGGGCGCGATCCATCTGACCTGTGAGGCATTATCAAATGTAAGGGCGACGCTGTGAGCGGAGAAGCCTGATTTAATTACGAATCGCTTACACATGGATCTTGTGATTGAATGCTTGGCGTGAGTGGAAACTCGCCTTGATTGGCCACCCTATTCTATATCAGTGGTCGACTCTCCCACTTCGCTGTCCTACCGTGTGCAGCCAACACAAGGGCGAGTGTCAGGAGACCCTCTGCGTAATGAGGATGCTGCGCTAAGAAGATGGCCAAAGCATTCGGGTTACACGTCTCCTGCACACGCCGGTAATCATGCTGCAGGGCCTGTAGAGCTGGGGACCATTCAAAGGCAAACCATGCCCGGGCCTCTTCCCCCGAACTGGTCTCACAATCCACCGGCGCTCGGACGCGGCTCAGTCGCAGACCCCCTCCGACAAACGTGGGCGGCCGCTGCCAGTCCTCCTTGGGTCCACCAAAAAAGCATCGACGTTGGTACATGCGTGACAAAGTACCTCCACTATGACCGAAATTTGTCCTTGCCCGAGAACGGTTGCCCGAGCCTCCCCCTCCCCCTCCCCCCCCCCCTTCCCACTAGCCCCTCCTGCCCGAAACGAAACATTAGCTCCCTATCAAGATTGAGGGCCTTCCTATCGATTACAAGAGCCCTGAGGCCTGAACACTCTGTCTTGTCACTTAAAACATTTACCCGTTCCTTCTCATCCCGTTCGGCTCCCCGCGCACACGACTCAATTTGCCACCACTTATCCTCGTCGTCTTCCTCTTTCGAAGCGTCATTCCGTTTTGCTTTTGGCTTGAGTAGGGCTACTGGCCGTAGCTCATGAGAAAATCTGCCAACCTCATCGATATTTTCGTCGTTTCCTTTTCCCGCCTCTATGCTGTCGTCCTCCTCGTCGCTGCTCCCGATCAAGACGTCAAAGCCTCCCCGGCAGCCTCCCACGGGACTGTCCGCGTCCTCCGCAACCTCCGCGTCCACGCCATCCGCCAAGCCCAGGTTAGATATTCTAAGCGCTTTTAAATGTCGGGCACTCATTATCCTACGTGTGTCTTTTAGAAGATATACTGGTCAGGCCTTTGTACGAGCATAGCGAGGAGATGGTGAATGCCGCCTGCGTCGTTCAACAGGCAACGGCGAGCGAGGAGGTAAATGCATTGCTTTCTCACATTGCACGTCAACAACCGTGACAGTCGGTCAACCATGCGTCTCTTTGTCTCGCCGAGGAAGCGGGAAACCCCACCCAAAGTAATGACGAAACTGACCGCCGGCAAAGACGGGTACCAAAGTGGTCGAGAGGAGGGCGAGGTGCTAGACCAGGAAGGTACGCCTTGTGCCAGTCGCACGATTACTGGAGCGCGTCGTTCCCCTCCATATACTTGGGATGATACTTGCCCGATTTCCCCTCTAGACCTTATATCATGCCGTAAGCTTTGTTTGTCTGCAAGGGACACTCCCAAGGATAATGTCTCATTTGCTTTCGCGACACGCACCGCAGACACTCAATCGGAGGCGGCTGCGGTCGAGGAGCGGGGCGGACGAGAGCGGCAGGATATGAATGAGGAGAGTATGGAGGAGGAAGGTCACATGGATCTATCAGAGGCAGCGGCGGGGCTGGTGCAGGCTGCGCTGCGCATTGCGGCCCCACGTGTGTTGCTTCCCGGAGACACAAGCGAGATGCCCGACCACCTGTCCAGAGCTAAGCTTGGTAAGTCGGAATCAGCAGACAGAAGAAGCAAGAAGCTGGCTAACGTGTTTTGTGGTGCTATCTCAATGCCATTTTCACGTGAAATGTCCCGCAGGCAACGGGCTCGTCAGTGCACACTCACCTCCAAGGGCAGCAAAGGCCACCAAAGCTGGGATTCTTCGTTTTCAGGCGCCTAACACCTACCGAATCGACAATCAACAACGCAGGGTGAGGCAGATATTGTCTGGGAACTTGAAAATTTATCTAATCACTCAGACTGATGTTTCTTCATTCATGCTTCAAGTATGTGCCAAAAAGGGATGACATGGTCCTGGGCATTGTTGAGGACCGAGGGCCTGAGAATTATCGTCTCAACATCTTCGCAAGGCAAGTGACTCACTGGGTGATAAAATTTCTGTCACAGGCTATTACTTAGCACCGAGTTATAAATCTCTTTCTTTCCTGATCTGTGCAGTGCACCAGGATATCTACCACATTTAGCATTCGACGGTGCCTCGAAACGCAACAAGCCCGTTTTGAAGGCTGGATCGTTGGTCTACTGTCGAGTTAGTTTGGCATGTATAGATGTGGACACCGAGCTCACGTGCACTGGTGAGGTGACAGAAAGTTTGCGCAGCTGGATCGGGGTCCAGGAATCAACGGCAGTTCGGGGGGGAAGGGACAGGTCACGATTTGTTGCTTGCAGTCGATCAAGCACTAGGGAGGAAATTGGAAAAATATTTGGGCAGAGAGCTTTTTGAGCTAATATTGAAATTTCCACTGGTTCGACTACGAAAGTCACACAGGGCATTAAAAAGGATTGGATGACCGGAGAGTCAACCTTCGGAGAGTTGAAGGGGGGTACCGTCACGCGCTGTTCCTTAGGCCTATGCCGACAGTAAGCTCTGTGGATGTGCTTGCCAACTTTTGTTCATTGCGTTTGCTCACGTGCTTGGTGTGTGAATTTGTAGAAGTAGACAACTTATCCATTTTGATATTCCAACCTCCATCATGCATTTGTCTTTGCAGGTTATTGGACAAGGACTGCCGTGTTCTTCAGGTGTTGCAAAAGCATGGAGTCCCTTTCGAAGTGGCCGTCGGGAGAAATGGGGCTTTCTACGTGAATGCGAAAGATCAAGGCATCATCGTGGCCGTCGTCAATATCCTTTTGAACTCAGAAATGATCCAAGATGGGTCCGAAGAGCAAATGGTAAAATTCATATTAAAATCGATCTCGAATCGACATAGACCCTCAGCGTTGCTTGCACCAATATAAGACCTCTCGCTTCGCAGTTCAACATTATTTACAAAGTGCGCCTTCACCATTGGTAAGAAGTGACGATATCATCAAGGGTACGAAAAATCATTCTTTTTCTTTCAGATACTTTACTTTCCTTCTTTCCCAACTTGCGCTCAGCTTTTAACAATGCTAGGTCGCCTTTTCATATGTTAAAGGTATGAAGACTAGGTGCCTCCTCCTGCTCATTTCCGAGCTTATTACAAAAGTGCGATAAATTGTTTTTTGCACACGCGGCATCCCCTGCTGCGAATTTCAATCTACTTTACTAAGGCATACCATTCCCGCTGGGCAAAAATTGTATTTGCTGGGGCATGTGCTAGATGAGGCTGGGCGGGCGAGCAGGTCCCCGGGCCGGCGAGTGGGGAGGTTGGGCGGTGGGAGGGTACTCGGTGTCCCGTACACCATGCGCCTCGTACTTTTGAGCGCGCTTCTCCCGGTAACACGCTTCTTGAGATTAGTAGCTTCGGGTACCATTCTAATTAGGAAGAAAAATGCCAATCCACATACCACGCGTACGTCGACTGGATGTCGTCTACATTGGCTCAACAACGCTACGTTCCACAGCTTCCCTTCCCTCTTTTTCATCCTTTGCTTTTCTTTATTCCATACGTATCAATCTCAGGTGCATTTATGTAAAGTAAAACATAATAATTCTATAAACATTCTTTTATTGCAAGTACCCTTCGAAATTCGTGTTGCGATGCGAGGAAGAAGGGTGCCCGAGCATGGCGGATGGGGGGAAATGCAGGCTTTTCCACATGCAGACGCTAGGCGATGAATGGTGCTGAATTAAGGAGTGAAATCGTTCTCATTGAAAACTCGATCAAAAGTGTATGCGTATGCGAATATTGTTCTCTCCCGTCTCCCTGCCAATTAATTGTGTGCGTTTTCCGGAAATGCATTTTCCGCTTTAGTTATACGAAGACGAAGACTTGAAAGCTGAATGTGCCTTGAAGAAGCATTGCAGGTCTGGGTATTAAAGGGCCTGCCAAAACTAAGTCGTTGTTAACAGTCGTGTCCGCACCTGGATGGTTTTGTGAGAAGGTGGACAGGAGGGGATCATGAGACTGATGGACCAGCTATATATTATATACATATATATATAGCTGAATCTATCTATGTATAAGCTATATATTATATATCACACATTCCTTAATTTTAAAACAATAAACAGAGTCGACGGGTGGGAAGGAGAGGGCAAAGGATCTCAGAGCCAAAACGAAGCGAATTTGTAACGAAAACAGAACGCGCGATTTTTCTATTTTAGTGAAAGTCGAAGCATGCCTCAAGTTGCTCGACATTGCATGGTCGTACATAAATGGTCTCGTGTGTGGACATTACGGCGCATTCTATCTCCTTTTTGAACGAGTAATAGCTCCTAATTGCTTCCGAAAATGTGACAAACGTGAGAGTTTGAATGACGTTTCCATGGGTAACACTTGAGCGACAGAGGCGACTTGACAAGTACTTAAATTGGCCATGACAAGTACTTAATTTGGCCATGACGCCTCAATTAGCTGGTTTAGAAAAATACACCTAGAAGTATGAGGTGTAGCAACATCGATAATTCTAGAAAGATCAGCACGAAACTTCCAAGTGCTGTTGACAATAAAGAATTAATCCACACACAAAGCTCGCAAATCATATGTGGTGGTAGTATCGGACCCTGCGAAGAACTGGTTGAGCAGCAATATAATGTAGGGTACTTTTGACGACTTGTAATTTCCAAAATTGTCCATACCTTGTGAAATCCTTGCTTGAAACCTAGACACTTTTTCGTGTGTTATGTTGCCTTCCATTTTATTGTCCGGAATGGTCTAATAGATTCTCATTTTGGCGTTTCTTTGGTCACATCCTTCACTACAAGTCACGTTAAGCAAAATGTAAATCATCTCTATCTGGTTTAAAACCAAAGGTCTTCCCGTTCGTGAAGGCGCAGACTCTTGGATAGCTTTCATTTCTGGGCGCTTTTCTATGTCGATGCTTTTTCGAATAATTCCCTTGCACTTTTGAGAAAAGAATCTTATGAAAATGGCGTGAGATTGTTGGGGGATTATGATTCAATGCCTCCAAGTAAAATTGAAGGCGACTCTGGCAACCTTGCTCTCTCCACACGCAACGATCTTGGAATTTTCTTCATAAAAAATAACGCTTTTATCACAGGTTGCCCTCAATTCTTTTAGCCAGACCAGCTATTTCGTAATTAAAGAGCTGTATGGCTTCAGCAATGTTCGTTATTCATTTCATAATAAATTATTCGTTACTCGCTCCATCCGCTTTGGCTTTCTCACGTGAACTGTGACCTTCAGTGCGCACTTTCCCAAAATGTTCAGGCAGACAATCAATGTCCGCTGGGGTTTCGCCTACGAAATACTTTACACATCACTTGAATATACGTTTTAAAAAATGTTTGCAACCTATTGGGGGGGAAGTTTTTGGAGTCATTGAGGCACCACCAACGACTCGGACTTCGCCTTTTCCACCTCATCGCCCCTTTTTTATGGAGTCGACGACGAGGGGACATTACGACTTATAAGTTTCAGAAGGCTGCACGGTGCTAATGTGTACATTAAGGTCACAGCTGAATAATCTCGTGCAAATATGACTTGCCGCCGGAAATCGGAAAGTCAAGTCCTGATGCAGACTCAAAAGCAGACAGGTTTCGAAAGCGGAGAAAGATACGATCGGAGGGCCCTCGGTCGCGTACTCGAGCTGTCCTGATCCTGATTTGCGCAAAGTATAAGAAACAATCGATTTTTTTTAAAGAATACTAACCTGACGTGCTCGTCGATTGCTCCCGCAGGCAACCACGTCGGTGATGTCACGGCTGCCGACCTACGCGTTGATGACGTGCCTGCTCTTCCTCCACAGGTCAGGTGCTCAAGTAACATGGCGCCGAGGCGCGCAGTGCGGCAGCTTCATCTTTCTCAGAAATCATCACGTAAAGTATAGGGCCGTTAGCTTTGATTTATCTACGACAAGGCTGAGGCAGAATCTGCATTCAGCAAAAAAACAGCTGGACGATCCCTCCGACCCCTCAAACATCTATCGTGATACGGTAACCCTTCCGAAGAGCACATTCGACCAACGTGCGAACGCAGTCGTACGTGAGCCTCAAATACACCAATTCTGGGAAACCGAGGGTATTTATAGGAAGTTGCATGAGGGTAGCAGGAAGAAGGGGGCACCCAAATTTGTGCTGCACGATGGTCCCCCATACGCGAACGGAGACTTACACATCGGCCACGCCCTAAACAAAATCCTTAAAGATTTCATCAATCGGTATAAAGTATTGCAGGGCTTTGAAGTACGTTATGTCCCAGGATGGGACTGTCACGGCCTGCCAATCGAGCTCAAGGTGCTTCAGAGTCTGAAGCAGGCAGACCGTCAGGCCTTGACGCCCATCTCATTGCGCCTCAAAGCTCGAGACTTCGCCCTGGAGACCGTGGAGCGTCAACGTGCCTCTTTCAAGCGATATGGAATTATGGGTGACTGGCAGCAGCCTTACCTTACATTGCAGCCCGAGTACGAGGCGGCGCAGATCCGAGCCTTCGGGGACATGGTGCTGAAAGGCCACATCTATCGCGGCCTCAAGCCCGTGCACTGGAGTCCTTCGTCCCGAACAGCTTTGGCTGAAGCGGAACTTGAATATCCAGAGGACCATGTATCCAAATCAATCTATGTTGGCTTTCCTGTTACATCCCTGGAAGGCTGCCCGGGTGCGGCCGCCTTGTCTACCGCGCACCCTGCGGGTGCGCAGGCCCTGCGTGTGGCCGTCTGGACGACCACCCCTTGGACCATCCCTGCAAATCTGGCTGTAGCAGTAAATACTGAAATCGATTACTCCTTAGTCACTCACTCTGACATGCCGGGAGAGGCTTACTTGGTGGCCACAGATTTGGTAGATAAACTGGCTGAAACCGTCTTTAAAGTCTCAAAGGGCGGCTTGGAGCGGCTCGCCACATTGAAGGGTCGTGATTTAGTTGGGCTCAGGTATCGGCACCCTTTGATTGATCGAGAGTCGCAGATTGTGGAAGGCGGGGATTACATTACAACCGAGACCGGCACAGGTCTGGTGCACACCGCCCCAGGGCACGGCCAGGAAGATTATCTAACTGGTATTAAGTACGGGCTTCCCCTCTTAAGTCCCGTAGATGACGCGGGCCGCTTTACTGAAGAAGCTGGAGAGCGCTTTGAAGGCAAAGATGTTCTTGGTGACGGGAATCTTGAGGTAATTCAGGCGTTGAATGAGACAGGGGCCTTGATTTTGATGGAGCCCTACCACCACAAATATCCCTACGACTGGAGGACCAAGAAGCCTACCATATTCCGAGCTACTGATCAGTGGTTTGCATCGGTCGACTCCTTCCGGCAGGATGCCCTGGCAGCCATCGATACTGTCACTTGGCTACCTGATGTTGGCAAAAAGCGCATCTCTACCATGACCGCGTCCCGGTCTGACTGGTGCATCTCACGACAACGCTCCTGGGGCGTGCCCATCCCCGTGTTTTATCATGTGGACGATGGGTCAATTCTAATGGACGATAAGACCATTTCTCATCTGGAAGGGGTTTTCCGGGAGCATGGATCAGATGCCTGGTGGACAATGGAGGTGGCAGATCTGCTTCCCATCGAGTACCGTGAGCGGGCATCGCTTTATCTGAGAGGCACCGACACTATGGACGTGTGGTTTGACAGTGGCTCCTCTTGGGCTGGCGTGCTCAAGAACAGGAAAGACGACTTGCAGTTCCCCGCGGACGTCTACTTGGAGGGGGTGGACCAACACCGGGGATGGTTCCAGTCGTCGCTCTTGACCAGCGTGGCGGCGACGGGTGTGGCACCCTACAAGGCTGTAGTGACCCATGGCTTCGTCTTAGACGAAAAGGGCTATAAAATGAGTAAGAGCCTTGGTAACGTGGTCGACCCGATAAAAGTAATCGAGGGTGGCAACAATAAGAAGCAAGACCCGGCCTACGGTGCGGACGTCTTGAGACTCTGGGTGTCCTCGGTCGACTACTCCAGCGATGTCTGCGTGGGAGGCAACATACTGAAGCAGGTTGGCGATGCGTATCGAAAGCTTCGTAACACAGCACGGTACTTGGTCGGCAATTTGCACGACTTTGATCCCGATCGAGATGCTGTCCCCTATGACTCTTTGCCACGCTTAGACAAGTACATTCTAGGTCGCCTATCGATGATGATTCAAGAGGTGGAAGATGCCTTCGAGACTTTCCAATTTAGCCGAGCGAATCAGGCTTTGCAACGCTTTGCCGTTGCGGATCTCTCAAACTTCTACCTAGACGTGGCCAAGGACAGACTCTACATTGCAGCTTCGAACGATGAGCGCCGTCGCACTTGCCAAACGACGATGAGACTCCTGTTGGAGGGAATGGCGACGGCCATGAGCCCGGTTCTACCTCACATGGCTGAAGACATATGGCAGAACCTTCCATATGCTCGACCCACCACTAGTATTTTTCAGGCAGGCTGGATCCCCGAGCAGCGCAGATTTCCATCCTACGAAAATGAGGAGTGGTCGGCAGTTTTGCGATTGCGGGACGACGTGAACAAGTGCATGGAGGCAGCGCGACGGGAGGGACTAATCGGTGCTTCTTTGGAGGCCGCCGTTTACGTCTATGCGCATGATCCGGAGCTCTGTAAAATACTGGATGGTCTCATGGGGGATAACAGTCTGAAGTACCCACCAACTCGAAGCAACGGAGTTGATGACCTGCGTTTCTTACTTCTTGCATCTCAGGTACATATTGTCAGCACTGCGGCAGAAGTAACGAGCAAATGCGAAATTGTCTTAAATAAGGGAGGCGATGCTGCCAGCGGAGCTACGGTCGGCATTAGGCGTGCGTCCGGCAAAAAATGTAGCCGGTGCTGGTATTATGGCGATCTCTCCCCGGCAGACGCTACTTTTCCTCACATTTGCTCGCGATGTGTCCATGCAGTAACCGCGCGCGGTGGCTTGAAGTTGCAACAGCCGATCGTAAGCATTTCGAAATGAAAGATGACTAAATCACCGTCAGAAATTGGCTTTCTTTCCTACCATTTACGTGATTATTAGTGGAGAACAACTTAAAATGCGATGTGGCGTGTAATTTGTAATTCTTGATGATTTATACATGGCTAAAGAAGTTGGATAGAAATAGTTGGTGGGTTTGTAATGCTTCACGAAACCATGCAAGCGCATCAACAGGGTTGTTCCATGCACGCTGTTTGAAGGGGGACCGACGACTTTGAGAAGGGAGTTCAAAAGGTGCCAACAGTGTCCCTTCATTGGCGACTTTGTGGTCATGTCACCTTGCGCTGTGAAGGCGTTTCCGGATCAAGTTAAAGGGACAAGCCCCTCCCGAGGCCAAAATTGGGACAAGTAGCTTGAATGTACAAAGCGCCGCCGAATTCCGATTGCGCGGCAGCGAAAGGAAAATTTTGCTCCTATTTTACCAGCGTCATTCCATCATTAACGATCTGAAATGTCGTTTGACCGTTCGCACATAAATTTGAGTAAGCCACGATTAGCGGAGTACTCAACAGAATGGGCCGCGGACTCCACGCGACAGCCGCGCTCTTGTCTACCGCGCTTCGCCTTCGAGACGTTGGGCACCAGATCCTGTCCAAGACGTGATTTAGAAAGGGTTCCGTGAGAAGCACTGTCTTTAAATCTTCCGTTAAGCACTCCGGTTGCAGGACTGGTCTACTGACTGTAGAAGCCATCGCAGGCGGGGCTCAGTGCCTGTACTGATCTCTTCGCTCTCCCGAGGTCGCTTCTTTCACCGGGAAGCTTCATCTCGTATCACTCATCAAGCTTTCTTTGCTCTTTTTCTGAGACAACAGCCTCTCACATGTGATCTTTTTCACGAGGTTTTTAGACGATGTTTCTCGAACTCGTCACCAAACACCAAGTGTCAGGGGCATAGCGAGTATCGGGGACTCTTGATGTCGCCTACCTGACTTCACTCGCTATGTTCCATCGTCAGGTTCTCAGCTCCTTGTACCCCTTTTCCCGCATTTCACGAAACAAAGAGGAAGGACTATGCCACACGAAATTATAACGCTGCAGGTCGGTCAATGCGGCAATCAAATCGGCAGCGAATTTTGGAAGCAGATATGTGCAGAGCACGGTATCAGTCCCGATGGTATGCTGCAGGATTTTGCAACAGAAGGGAATGACCGGAAGGATGTTTTTTTCTATCAGGCGGACGACGACCATTACATCCCTCGCGCCCTGCTTATGGATTTGGAGCCCCGAGTGATCAATTCTATCCTTAATTCAGAGTACCGGAGCCTGTACAACCAAGAAAACGTCTTTATGGCCAGCAATGGTGGAGGTGCGGGCAACAACTGGGCGTCGGGCCACCGTCAGGCCGAGGAGCACCACGATCAACTCATGGAAATGATCGACAGGGAGGCGGATGGCAGCGATAGTCTGGAGGGTTTCGTGCTTTGTCACTCTATTGCGGGTGGTACGGGCTCAGGCATGGTATGAAGGTGACCTCTGAGATACTAAGCATACATATACGTAAATTTTGGGAGGCATTGAAGGTCACTCATCACCTTTGCCACGCTGTTTATGTCCAGATCAAAAGATTTATGTCCAGATCAAAAGATGAACGAGGGCTTGGTTGAAATGTGGAGGACTTTCACACCATAGAACTCTGTCTCCATATTTGTATGCCTTGGGAATTACGTGTTACGTGTCTGACCGTGCCAACAATCGTCGTACACTTATTTTCTACCATCCAACATCTGAACTAGGGCTCATACCTGTTGGAGCGACTGAATGATCATTTTCCGAAAAAGCTGATCCAGACCTACTCTGTGTTTCCTAACTGGGACCAGACTCAAAGCGACGTGGTGGTGCAGCCTTACAATTCTCTGCTTACGCTCAAGCGGCTCACCCTGAATGCAGACTGCGTAGTGGTACTTGACAACACTGCTTTGAATCGCATTGCCGTCGATCGCTTGCGCATTACCAACCCAACTGTGAATCAGCTCAATTCCCTTGTTTCCACGGTAAGTTATAGTTTGGCTCCCGCTGCATCCGCCCAGGGGCTCTCGCTTTGCGGGGCAGGGATTGACGAGAGATCATTGAGCTTCTTCAATGTTGGGCATTTAATTTTTTATTATGATGATTCCTCCTCTTTGCAGGTGATGGCGGCTTCTACCACAACTCTGCGATATCCAGGCTACATGAACAACGACCTGATTGGATTGGTGGCATCTTTGATTCCGACCCCACGCTGTCACTTTCTGATGACGGGCTACACACCACTCGTTATATCCGATGTGCAGGCAAGCGCGGTGCGAAAAACTACCGTTTTGGATGTGATGCGGCGCCTGACGCAGACCAAGAACATCATGGTGTCCGCCTCGACACGCACAGGCTGCTACATATCTATTTTAAATATCATCCAAGGGGACGTAGACCCGTCGCAAGTGCACAAGGCCTTACAGCGTATTCGAGAACGAAAGCTGGTTAATTTTATTCCTTGGGGTCCAGCTTCGATACAAGTTGCCTTATCACGGAAATCCGCGTATGTTGAGACTGCTCACAAAGTGTCGGGTTTAATGTTGGCCAATCATACTTGCATGGCCTCGCTTTTTCAGCGCTCTGTTAACCAGTACGACAAGATTCGCAAGCGCAACGCTTTTGTGGAAAACTATCGCAAGGAGCCAATGTTTCAGGATTCATTGGATGAGTTCGACTCGTCGCGTGAAGTGGTACAAGGTCTCATTGATGAATATAAGGCCGCAGAACGTCCTGACTACATTACATGGGCTCATGGAGGTGATATCGGTTACGCGGCAAATTTACCGTCATCAGCATCTGAGCCACAATCGCAAAGTTTTCAATATGATCATTATCAGCGCCATTAAGGCGACATACGGGTGTGTTATGTTTTATTTTGTGAATCGCGGGACTTAAAGAAACATAAAATGAAAGAATCGAAGAATGATGACTTAAAGCGGAGGAGGAGAAATTGAAACACAACAGCAGTGGATACAGACCTGTACAAGCTTGTACAAAGTCGAATAGGGCACTGTGTATTTCATGTTTTACTTGTATCTACATATTTCTCCTCTATATCTCCAAATTTACATTATTGAAATTTTCTAACGAATGTGACGTACAGTCGTGGTATCTATTCGTCAATCAATTCTTCAGTTGTCATCACCATCAATCAATTCTTCAGTTGTAATCACCCGTACTACTCATGTAGCTGTTCGCACCCACCGTTACAGTCGGCATCCGCAACCCCAGCGACCGAAGCACTACACTCTGCATGTCTTCATAATCTCTCTCGGGATCCTTGGTATCATAATGATAATCTTTATGGTCAAAAATTGTAAAGAGTGAACAGAGGGAAATGCAGAAGTGTAAAAAGTTGTTTTGAAAGACTACACTCTGCATGTCTTCATAATCTCTCTCTCGATCCTTGGTATCATAATGATAATCTTAATGGTCAAAAATTGAAAAGAGTGGAAAGAGGGAAAAGCAGAAGTGTAAAAAGTTGTGTTGAAAGTTCTGTACATACTTTCCTACCTCTGTAAGCCCCCAGACTGGGAATCGACTTGCGACAGCATTCCACACAAAAAACAGCTACAACAGCGTCCTGCAGCGTCACACTGTCTCGACACATGAGTCTAGCGTGAGCCTCTGAAAGCCGGATGAGGCTTTCCAAGAGACGAACTGTTGTTAAAGCCACATTTCGATTGTCCGACGTCCGTTGCATCTGTGGTAATGCAGGTAAGTGAAAAGTACCTGTCAAACATTCTCTATTTGAAGGTATTTATGATGTCTCGAATGGTTGTACCTGATAATAGCACTCTAGTACGGTCATAGCTTCCTGAGAAAGCTCAGGGTTGAAGGTACTTTTGACAAAAGCTACGTAGTTTTGTAATTGCTGAAGAGTCCAAAACGGCACAGTCGGTGACTCGAAACCTGTTCCGTGACTGCTGGATTGAGGATTTGCCGAAGTGCTGAGATTCTCTTTCGCGGACGCGGTCCTGTTGTCACGTTCGTGCTCACATTTCTGCGAGATGGACCCATTCAGCACAAATGTGGAAACAGCTTCATCCCACTCTTCACCGCACTTATCCGTGAGCAGGAGGACAAGGTCGAAGCGCGAAAGGAGAGGGGCATTTATGGCCGTGGTGACGGTCAGGTCTGTCATACCGACTTCCGTTCCACCATCGTCCGATCCAAGATTCACCTTGGGATTCGTCACCGCGATAACAGACGCCCGTGCATTCAACTTACACACCAGTCCAGCTTTTGCGATTGAAAGTGTTTGCTGCTCCATAGCCTCGTGGATCGCTGTGCGGTCGTGTTCACGAATCGAGGAAAACTCGTCGATGCAGCATAGTCCGCGGTCTGCCAGTACTAGTGCGCCGGCTTCAAGAACCCACTCCTTCCCATCCCGGACGGCACTGCATGTTAGACCTGCGTTAGTGGTCCCTATCCCCGTTGTGAGTACTGAGCGAGGTACCAAGCGGCTCGCAAAGCGCAGAAATTGGCTCTTGCCCGTCCCCGGATCGCCCACTAGCAGGAGATGGGGATGACTGCGGACCCGAAACTTGTCCTCTCCCGCGGCTTTCTCCCGATCCGATGTATTGCCGTCTGAGGCGCTGGTGGAGCAATGTTTTGCATCCATTTCCACACCACCGATAATAGTCAGAAGGATAGCCAGCTTGACGACGAGCATGCCGTATATCTGCGGACAAACCGAGCGGACAATTATGTTGCGCGCCACAAGAGGCTCCCTTATATCGTAATAATGCGCCCAAAAGCGCATAAAGCCCTGTCGGCTCTCCTCACGCATAACCAAACCGCCTTGGAACAGATTAGGTTTGCTGATCAGGCGCACGCTGTTAGCGCGCAAAACAACCTCCACCTCGCAGCGCCGGTCTTTACAGACAGGCCGCCAACGTCGCATGAGACACCCGGAGATGACCACGTCGTCCCCTGGACGACAAGTGTCAACCAAGTCGTCCTCAAGGGCGACCAATATCGAGCGTGGGATGGAGCCAAACCTCAGATTCTGTATTTGCTCCTGAATCTTGATCTCCTGATAATCAGTGCACTCGTCTGCCTCCGGCGCCTCCTCAAATTCGCTCGACCGACATTCCCGGGGGCACGCTTGAGGAGCCTGCATGACGTACCCCTGTTCAAAATCCGCGTACACGCGAAATCGGTGACGGCATTTACCATTGCGACACGTGAACTCTCGGGACGCATTCAGCATCTTCACCGCTCCCAAGCGCACCACCGTTCCGATCACTTGTATGAGACGGCCTACGTCGTGGGCACGAATGTCACTCAGACTAGACTTGTAAAGTTCTGGAATGGGCGGGATGTGAAAAATGCGGACATGGACGTGCCCTTTAACACTCCGGTGTGAACGGAGTTGCTGTGTCGCGTTGTCGGGCTGATCGACACGATCCTTGGCTTCGAGGGTCTTTAGGAGCGTCATTTGGACCCGAAGCACAGCTTCCTCGAAGATCGGTAAAAGAACCATGGGATTGTACATGAGGAGATAGCCGACCATCGGATTGAACGCGATAATGTCTTGCGCATTAACAACAAACGAGTGATGACCCATTTCGTCGTCTCTGTGTAACAGCTCTTTCAGCGCATCCACGTATCCCGGATTTCGCCCGCTTTGAATGAAGTTGGCAAAGATTTCACGATGCTCATCGGGGCTCAGCAAAGTGTGCCCGGCACGGATAAGGCGAACTGCTGCCGCATTTCTGTGTGGCGCGACGGGATGACCAGCATGAAGAGGTGGAGGAGGTGGAGAAGGTGACGCATGACAGAACATAACTTTGTCAATGGCGTATGCAATTATGCCTGCCAATGATAAAAAAATGAGTCGAGATGCAAAGAAAAGGCTGAATGCCAGTCCCTTGTGAGAAACCCCTTACAATCAACACATACTTCACGTCTTCTCCCAAGTATCAAGCTGCTAGACTTCCCTCCCAACCATCATGCTGAATCGAGCCGCGCGCCACGAAGCAGAAAGACCTCTTCAAGCCCAACAAACACTAAAGTACAGCTAGCGCGCGGGGCCGCTCAGGCCTTCGGCTCGTAGCGAGATCGCAGAACACGGGAGGCACTTGAAGGAGGGCAGAAAGGCATTTTAAGGGCGCCACGGGGGAACTTGCTACTCGGGGCACTTGAAGAGGAGTCGGCGGAGTGGGAGAAAGGGCGAGGGTCTGGCGAGGCTCAACCGGACCTGTATCTTCCCTCACCGCCCCCACTCATGCACAGGTCCTCTCCACCAATATGAAGGGCCTCGCGGCGTCTTCTAGCCTTGTGGCCGCTGTCTTCATGATTTCCAAAGTTGTACAGGCCTTTATTCCCCGCCTTGATTTTCCTCAAACCTCTGTGCTCATCACCGGCACGACTTCAACAAGGACAAAAGAAAGTGGTGGTCGAGATGCAGTGGCGCATTCTCCGTCAGATGTTGTCTCAAGTTCCTCATCCATACCTCTGTGTGCTGAAATTGTATTGCGACGATCATTTCCAAATGTGGAAGTCGCGCCAGGCTTTTTGTCCGCTATCCGTCCGAATAGCAAAAGCACCGATACTGGTCGCGCCCTCATCCGCGCGAAGGCATTTGCGAATATGGCTCCGCGTATCATAGTCTCTCGGGGTTGGAATGTGCTTTCCGAAGACTTTGTCTATTACAGCAGCGCCACAGGCCCTCTAGATCGTGCAGAATACTTAGGCTTGGTCGCCATCATGGAGCGAGCTCTCCCGGACCTCCGGCAGGATTCCTCGCGATTTGAGGTCGGTGCAGATGGGACAGTCCTTTATGTCTCTCAGGCTGTGGGTACTTTTACGGGTCAGTTACAAATCGGCCATGACATTCATGAGGGTAGTGGCCTCAAATATCAAGGTCTTAAGGAGGTCTGCGTGGTGGCATTCAACGAGGACGGGCAGTTACAAAGCCTTAGCGCAGGCCTGGTGGTGGAGGAAGGTAGCGACGAGGATGAGGAGTTGGTAGCGGCCGAAGCACTTTCAGGCCTGCTGAAGCGTCTAGAATCCCATAAACAGAAATTAGAGATGACACCTACAGGGAAGTCGGCTCGGGAGAAGATTCAGCAAGATATTGACAACACGCAGGCAAAGATTGAGGCCTTCGAGAAGGACAGCGAGACAGTCAAGGTCGCACATGAAGCTGGGCTTGGAGGCCTACTCGGAGCGCTGGGAGTATGTGTTCCCGAAGCCGGAGATCTTAGTAGCGCCTTGGCGGGGCAGGGGTTGGACGAGTTGTTTGTGATGGACGATCTGGACCTCATGTCTGTGCCTACGGAGTGTGAAACACTGCTGGAAGATAAGGGTCCCATGACGTGACGAGAATAAAGTTGACGAAGTTTGAATTGCAATTTGCCGACAGGAATGCTGTATGTCGAGAAAAGGCATCACGAGCTCATGTGCATGTAGTCATGTCCACAGCTAAACAAGAATTGCATACGCCAAAGATGATACACTATTTAACACTTTTATTTTGTGGAGTAACAAATTTGTTCTAAATCATTCGCGAAGCTTACGTTCCGCCATCTTCTCCCCCCCCCCTTTGTAAAGGAATTGGGTTAGCATTGTCTGCTTGGTCTTTCGCTCTCGAATCACATTCTGCCCTCTCGGCTTGGACGTGGCTTCCACCGGCTGACGAGGCGATGAAGTAGATGAATGAGCTACTGATGAAGCTGTATCCGCATTCCAAGGAGATACGGGTAAAGCCAAAGCCGAGTGTGTATCATGAATGGCGGCTTTCGAAGCTTTGGGCGGAGCAGCCGGATCTTTGACATTTTTCGAGGTTAGATAAGTCTTTTCTTGCTGCAGTCCGTCGTAAGCTACCCGCTTTTCCTTTTCCTTGCTAGAGGTCGATTTTCGCTGAATAATGGCCACTGATAGCATCCCCTGACCTCGGACGAGTCGCTTTTCCTCCACATTAGCGAGGGCGATCGGCCCCGCAGGGCTTGGCGATATCCCGGCAGTTGACTGCTTCGAATTCCTTCTTGTGGAAGCAAATCTATCACGTAAGTATTCTATTCCTGCGGCGGCTTCAGAGACAGCACTTTCTGCTATTCTTGCTACTCCCACAAATTCTCGCTGGACCATCGCTCCGGTAATTCCTGACTGTGAGGTAGGCCCGTCGTCTAATTCGAAAGCTTCGCCAAACCCTTGGAGAGAAGAGCTCTCGACGGCCTGCGAAATCATCAGTTTCTCTTCAGTTTCACCTTCTTCGGCGCTTGAATACTCAGCTATCTTATCGTCGGGTAACTCTACTGTTGTCACACCTACTTCAAATGTCTTCCTCCCCGGTTTCCTCCGCTTTACAGGTCCCTTTCCACAGTCGCGGCCTACAATATCCAGCCTTTTATCACGCCCTTTTTCTCGGCTCGCTTCAAAAGCAGAAGGCAGTGGACTATCTAATATCTGTAAATTAGCACCCAAACCCTGGCGCTGTTTGTATTGCTGGTTTTGCTTTGTTGTAGCCTGTCGCAAGGCTGCTGCATTTTGGAGCGTCAGCGGAGGCACGCCGGGCGGACCCGTTATCTCTTTTTGAGCTTGCTTGAGACAATTTGCCTCATACAATGATGAATCCATTTTTTCTTGATCCTTTTTCGATTTCCTGTTCTTGCTAAGCACCATTACAGAAGTCGTAATACTGGACTCGCCTTTCGGGCAATGTGATGTCTCGGTGACCTTGACAATGTTTTTACAATGCTCCTCACGTGCCGCTACGACAATTTCGTCTTCTCCGTCAGTCATCGATGAAGGACTTCCATTATTTCTTGATCCCTCAGCAAGAGCTGAGCGCTGATCGTCTGTTTTAGATACGTCAAAAGGTGGCAATGAGGTTGCAAACCAGGGATGGGACAGGGCTTGGTCCACCTCCAAGCGAGTGGCTGGGGAGGCGGTCATCAGCCGGCTCACCAAGTCCTTGGCCTGCGTGCTCACACCTTCCCACTCTGGCCCCTCAAATGTGTAAGTGGCTGTTCGTATCTGTTCAAAAAGCGTAGAATCGTCAAATGGTGGCGTCCCACTCAGAACAATGTACAAAATCACGCCCAACGACCACATGTCTGCCTCCCGACCGTAGCGGCCCGTTCCTTGCGTGGTGTTGCGACGCTTCAAAACTTCAGGAGCAAAATATTGAGGGGTACCACAGAACGTTTTGAGACCTTCGCTAGTAGTGCGCTTCGCCAGGCCGAAGTCTGTGAGCTTTACATCCACGTCCGAGTCACGGTGCACCAACAGAATGTTCTCGGGTTTCAAGTCCCGATGCACGATGTTACGGGCGTGTAGATACTGCACCGCTTGCAGCACGTTCCGTATCAGCTTGCGCGCGGTTGCCTCCGGGTATCGACCTCGGTCAACGATGCGGTCGAAAAGGTCGCCTCCTTGCACCAGTTCCATGACCAAGTAGATCACGTCCTCCGTCTGGAAGATGTCCTGCAACCGCACCACATAGGGATGAGCGATACTGCGAAGCACCTCCGCTTCTTGCACCAGTTCTTTGGGAGACAGGCCCGGCGTAAGGCCAAATTTGCGCGTTTCGATGATCTTGATCGCCCAGGACTCCCCAGTCTTGCGGTGCAAAGCCACATGGACACGTCCACACGTGCCGCGCCCGATTTCCTCTCGTATGTCGTAGAATTCCTCGATGCGCCTTACATATTTGCCTGCAAAGGAGTGTTTACCATCATGTGGCACCAGCGGCCGGCTACATGGATTTTGATTGCACACTGTCTGTGCGGCCCTTGGAGAAGATGCACTCGAGAAGACACAGGACGCTATTGCAGGCGTAGGCGGGGGGATCGAGGTGGTCGGCAGAGAGGACTCGAACGACGGAGACGGCATCCCCCCTGCTTGGCGAGGTTGGCGTTGCTGTCGATCTTTAGGCTCCATGGGAATGAAGACATAAGAGGCGGCCTCGTAGTCCTGGTCCTCCCTCGCCTTGACCAAGCACAGCTCGTCCCCAGAGTTAAGCAAACGGCGCTGCCCTTTGGCCAATCGAACCCGACGGTTCACGAATGTTCCGTTGGAGCTCATATCCTCAACATATGCTTTGAAAGTTATGCGACCTCCAGGCTCCCTGCTCTCCAGACAGTAAACGCGACAGTGCTGAGAGGAAATGCGAACATCGTCCAACCGAATGTCGCACGATCGCCCTCTTCCCAAAATATAAGTATTGGCCTGACAATGTGATGTCTCAGCCGGCCGGAACAGAAGTTTGATGTGTGCAGCACCACGTTTGAGAGGCAAGAGGCGACCCCAAGGCTCCAAAACTGCATCTCGTGTCGCGTCTCCGTTGGTGAAGCCGGGCTCCTGCTGAGTATCTCCGCTCATCAACGTTCTTTCCTCGTACGAATCGAGAAAGTCGTCCTCAACCTGTGTGGGCCCACGGCTAGAAAAGCTCTCATTGTCATCTCTTCCACTGGCACCGCCCGCTCTAGCACATGGCGCGTCACTTTGCGGCGACAGAAGCATCAAACGAACGCCGTATATGACCGAATAGTTTGGTCGCCACCTTGCTCCCCAACAATTGCACGTGGGCAATAAACTCTACACCGTGAATACGAAGACTGTGCCTAGGTGTAAGCTGTAATTGACATTCGTGGACAGGCAAATGAGTGGGTTGCTACACAATATATAAGCTGTCCCTATATGCTAGCGATGTTGGTACGGGTACAGAAACCGAGCACGAGTTTTCAAGGTACACAGCCCCGAGGAGTCGAGTACGCTCTATCCTTCTCATAAGTCTTCCTGGCTGAGAGCATGGTCGCCTTCCTTTGGAGCGAACGAGTTAAGGCCGGCGGGCAGGTGGGGGCGCCCACGCTGAGGCCGTGGCCGGAGGAAGGGTCGCCGAGGCCCTTGGGCGAGCACTTGCTCCTCTACCGCCCGTGCCAGTACGGCACACCGCGAGGACTTGCTCCTCTACCTCCCGTGCCAGTACGGCACACCGCGGGAACAGGACTAGTCGGAGGTCTGACAGCACCCCCCGAAGATCTACTCTCACTGGCTCGCATGACAGGGAAATGATTGGCCTTCAACATCATTCATCGCTCGCACCTACCGACGCTGCGATCATTTTGCCCCAGGGTCCTCGACTCTGTTCCGAAATCTGGTCGGCAGGGCAGAACGAACAACGCCACATTTACGAAGAAGTGATCGACGAGGAGGATTATTGGACGAATATGGGGAAGGTAGGTGAATTATGTGCGGCAAGAAGGCTGAAAGCAACAATGTAATGTGCTCCAGGGAGGCTGAAAGCAATGTACATGAACTGAAGCTTCACTACCGGTGGCTTTGAATGATGTAGTGCTCGCAAGGATTGATAAACCTCGAGGTAGCAGAGATGAATGCTGACGACCCCTAAATCAAATTTCAGGCCCCGTCATTTCATAGATTTGCCCTTCTTCGATCGTGTTTCATAAGCAGCGGTGAATGACACCAACTTACATAAGACCCATCCTCACATTTTTTTTCGAAATCCAGGCGCATAATATTGGTCTGTGCTTAGTATATGCCCTTGTAGGGTTTGTTCCGAGCTTCCTTTCGACTCCACTGGCGGTCTATTTGGTGCGCTCACTTAACGCACATCCTGTGATACAAAACCAAGTGATGATTTGCACGTCTCTCCCCTGGGCGTTTAAATTTTTTTTGGGGTTCACATCGGACGCAATGCCCTTGTGTGGAGAACGCCGCAGACCGTATATTCTATTCGGCGTCCTTCTTTGGGGCAGCAGTCTGGTTTGCCTGGGCTTGCTGGATACGCCCTCAGCGCCAACGCTTGGTATTGGGCTTTGCATTTCCACCATGGGAATGGTAATGTGCGACACGATCTCTGACGCGATGATTGTGGAGAGAAGTACGAAGGAGGATGAGGATGACCATGGGCACCTCCAAAGCCTGGTTTACACTGTGCGTTTCGGATTTGCGGTGCTTGGTTCAGTACTCGGCAGTGTAGTTTACAATGAAACCTGGACCTACAGTCTGTCTTTTGAAAAGATCATGTGTCTTACGGGATTGGCACCCTTACTTGTGCTACTGCCTTCGATAAGCTTTCTCAAGGATATGCACCGCTCACTCACTGGAATGGCTGCCGGCGGCGTAGGCATAGATGATCGCCCGTCAGTGTCGCATCAACTTCAGCAGATATGGGAAACAGTAACCCTTCGCGTCGTGTTCCAACCAATGACTTTCATATTTATATACAATCTCTTTCAAGGTAAGCGAAACTGGTGGCAGTGAGGTACTGGCTTGAAGGTTTTGGCCTTGAAGGCAAGAATAAGGTAAATGCTCAAGCCTTTGAGTCACGCATTAATCACCATGCCTGACCACTCACAGTGCCGAATGTATCCTGGAACTCTTTCCTTCAGCTGACTCTGGATTTCACGCCGGTGATGTTAGGAGCTCTATCTTTCGGAGGTCGGCTCATGACTTTCGTAGGGATACTCATTTACAAGCGGTATTTCCTTCGTTCCAGCTGGCGATCAGTGTACATCTTTTCTACGTGCCTGCTGGCAGTGCTAAGCGTTCTGCAGCTTTTACTTATATTTCACATCAACGAGTACCTTGGTATCTCCAATTTTCTGTTCTCCCTCGGCGATGACGTGATGACTGCCTTCATAAGTGGTGGGTATTTTTGGCTCTTGTCGCATTTTGGACGTTCTCTCGTCTCTACGCTTTCCTTACGCAGTGGTCTCGACCTGCTTGTACATCATGATTGAAATATTTTTGATTTGCTGCATCTTACTATCATGGCGCCTCTCAGAATCCTCTCGACTTTCCCAATACATGATAAGGTATGCAGTTCCTTCCCTTAACTATCGTGTACATGAAACTCTGCCCCGGCGGGAGCGAGGGAGCGACGTATTCTATGCTTACGACCTTTTCCAACCTGGCTCTTATTGTGGGCAATTCGCTGGGGTCCCTTTTGTCACTAATATGGGATGTGAGCAACAGCGCCTTGAGGCGAGGCGACCTTCGTGGATTGTGGCGGCTTACTGTGCTCACATCGTGTGTCTCTCCTGCGCCCCTGATGCTCTTGTTCCTTCTCCCAATGGATCGTGAGCAAGAAAATAAGATGCGTGACCGCGCTGGGGCCAATAAGTGTGCAGGTGTCTTGTTTTTAGCGACCTTTATTGGCAGTTTCGCGTGGATAATTGGACAAGGAATTTACGTGTTGACAAATCAGAATTTTAGCCGGGAATAACAGGAATTAAAACGCTACGTGCAGCCTCGGCATTTCTGATTAGAATTGCACTAAATGTCTGAAACTTTCTTAGGCAGGGAGCAAGACATGATGGGACGTGTACACTTGTATAATGGGGCTTGACGAACTCGTGTAAAAAAGACACATGTATATGAACATGGATTGAGAAGTAGCGGTCCAGGCGTCTGGAAGACAAGACAAGATTTCAGAGTGTCATCTTGGTGTGTTGGAGCCAAAACTCATCCAGCGGCATCATGAATTGAAATAATGAAGCCTACTCAGCGCTCTTTTTAGAGGGATTGATGTGCTATCGCTTCGATTTCATGTCAATTTCTCACCTTCATACTCTTTCATTCCCCCCCCATCACTTCGCTCTTGATTCACAGCGTATGCCCTTGCACTCGGTCTACATTGTAAATGCAGAGTTCATTGTTCTATATGGCAAAGTGTTTCCATCTCAGGCCATGGGGCACAACAGTGGTCGACTTCAATGGGAACGAGCTCTGTACCGAAGAACACGGCAAAATTGGCAAGAGGCCTCTTTGCCACAATTTTTCCGTGACGGTGAAGTCACTGTCGTATACCTGCGCTTTCACGACGTTGTGATGATCGTTGCTGGCACGGACGAGTGCAACGAGACGATCCGTGAGTTGCACCGCGATCGGACGGGAGATGAACTTCGCCTTCACCCATTTCAGTTTTGGCTTGTGAACCATTACATGGTCACATCGTTCCTCATCCAATTTATGTGATGACTTCTATGCGTTTTGCTTCTATTCATGCATTTTGCTTGGTGCTCACTTACATGCATCCCATCTTACGCATCTGCATACTCTATATCGTATTTGTCAAGTCACAGGACTAATTGAAACAATTTCTGATCTCTTCTCCTTCGCTTGCTGGGGGAAAAAGAAAGAGAAAGCCACCAGAGGTAGTGCCGAAATGGACTTTGTTCACAAGGAAGGGGGGGCTTATGTAAGGTTCTCCATTTATTTGGATCAACTTATCTCACACGGCATTGTAGCGACGATGAACGTCGACGTAATTGACAGATTGGCAAAGGGAAGGTCAATCCTGTAAAACTGGTAATACTTTCGAAGCGCTTGACATTTTGGTCTCACCACTTTTCTGTCGTTGTGTACATAATAACTAGCATATGACTCATTTGCTTAAGCAATCAGGGCGTTTCCATAATTTTTTTAACTCAAATACTGAGAC
This sequence comes from Microchloropsis gaditana, assembly GCF_000240725.1. Lineage (NCBI taxonomy): Eukaryota > Eustigmatophyceae > Eustigmatales > Monodopsidaceae > Microchloropsis > Microchloropsis gaditana. The sequence continues at coordinate 34,825 of NW_005803799.1, forward strand.
CTCCAAAATTCCACCTCCTGACCTGAAGCCGAACACATGTTTCGTAACATACAAGATAGCTTCAGAATTTGTGTGCATTTAAGGGGTCAAGTCGGGTGCCTGATAGCGAGCAAATGCCTCGCAAAATGCTTGCGGAGGATGATTCGCGATTGTTGTCGGGACAGAAAACTGGAAATCGTAACCCTTCATGACATGGTTTTGGATAAAAATCTCCTGATCCACCTCGAGCGACTTCCCCGATACACAGCCAGGACATCTGGTTGCCAAGTGTTTGCGGTCCAATGTGGCTCCGCAGCTGGCTACCATGCCTGCTAAGCGTTGGCGACGGGCCTCTAAGGCTGCTTGACCACGTAACGTCGTAGCCTGATTGTCTTCGAGGTCCACACGCCCTAGGAAGTAATCAGTGTAGCGGCGCACAAGGGCATCCGATGCCAGAAAGTGACGATTGGCCAAGACGAAAATAACCTCTAGAGGATTGACAGGTAGCCCGTCGTTAAGTAAGGGAGAACTGGGATTGTCCCGGGCAGTGCATGGCAGACCGTACTCCCTGAGGCGTGCAAGGTTGATTCCCTGATAGCGAAGCATGAGACAATCCACATGGTAGCCAGCGTTTAAGACCGCCCGGGTGGCACCCAGCTCGTGCCGCTCTCGGGCACTGGCTTCCTCCATGGCGCAATCTAAAACGCCATTTTTCAGGAGTAGCCTGAGACCTTGGCGGTCTGTCGCCCAGACGGGGGCCTGCACGTGCAGCTCGGGCTCACAGCTGACACTTCGACCGACAAGTTTGACCTCAGGCCCCACCCGGTCTGTGAGTACACTTACCCAAGACTTGACTGCTTGAGGAGAGTCCCATCGACTCCCTCCTGAGCGCGCCCGATGCACATACCGCGGTAGGAAAGGACCCCGCACTGTCGAGTCTAGAAGAATAAAGTGAGAATAATGGCTTAGAAGAGCGTTCATGTTCAATGGTATACTTGAAATTCTTGCGCCATGTTTGATGCCGCCCCTCCAATCGTTGTCGGTGATCAAACTGCGCAGGCCGCTGGTCCCTAGACAGTCGTGTGGTCGTTCCATCACGCGAACGTGATCAGCAGAGGGAAACATTGGCATGTCGTCTCCCTTTCGACCGCTAGTGAGGTTAAATGAGTGAAAGATTGCTGATGGAACTAGAAAAAGGTAATCCACAAAGCGTTCTGATTCTTGATCAACGCCCACCCTCAAAAAGAAGTCCAGGTTCTCGTAGGATGTCGTGTCATGCGATGGATCATTATGTACGCTGTAAATAACCAGAGTTTTTTCCCCGAACGGCAAAGATTCTGATTCCCAAAGGCCTTCTTTTGAGTAGTCATTTTCCATTGTGAAAGCCGAGTCATTGTGTTGCCACCAAGCGAATAGATTTCTTGAATTGAGGACGAGCAAATCCCGTTGTGAGGGGCCTGCCTTCACCTCATCCCACTTCGACATCCAATCCCCATGTCTTAATAAAAAGCCAATGTATAGCAAGGCAAACAGAATTCCCATACATGGCAGTGCACGCTGACAGTGATTTCCGTACCAGAGCGGCGTGACTGATCCTGTCATTGTGACAGAAGTCGTCTCGGTGGTGCAGCCTCCTTCGCCACAGCTTCGGATATTTACACTAGTCCACGGCACAATGTCCTCCAGGCATATCTGCTATTAGTAATCACACTTCTGCTGTGGCATTGAGAGACAATTGCGATGGATGAGGCAGATCGAGTGCTCGCGGGACTCCCGCCTGATCACCATCACACGTGCCGCCAGCCTCCCGGCGAGCCTCCGCATAAGCATGATACCGCCCCTCGCTGCCCCCCCTGCACAGCTTTCGGCGCACATACGCTTTTCTCTCCGTGCGTCTGTAATGAGAGAACGGGAAACGCAACCATGAAAGCAGTGGGCAGCTGGATGTCGCTCATTTGATATTTTACCGTCTGGTCATCGCACTGCGGTTACGATTGCACAACAAAAGCTTGTGGGGGAATTCGGGGCTTTCCTGTGTCCTTCCCTACTAGTAATATTCTCGTTGGCTCATGCACCGGGAGGGCCCGACAGAGCGGCCCCTCGCACACGCGACATTAAATAATCCTCTCCCCCTTCCATCGCAAATTCGACAGGATATGATCGCTTGACAGTATTCAGTTAAAAAGAAGTTAAGCATGCGAACCTCCCGCCCCAGCGAGTGCGATAACTACTGAGTAACGAGACATAGCACCTTCCCGCGAATGCATTATTCGACTATGCGGCCGATCTTCTTGTGGATGAAAAAAATATACGCTAGGCCTTTGACTAAGCCATTGACACCAATCAGAAGCGCTACTTTTGAGTGTTCTGTCCGCTTTTCTACCTGCTCCATGACCCCCGAAACTCGTCAACTCGCCGAGGGTGTCCTTCGAGGAAATCGGTTAGCTTTAAGTAGAGCGATTACTTTGATAGAGTCCACGAAGGAGAGTCATCGACTCGATGCTGAGGCATTGTTGGACCACGTTGTTTACGAGCGGAGCCGTCGAGTCCGAGAAAAGGGACGACTCAAACCGGGGAATTCCACGAGCAACGCAGCCTGTGTCGCTGATGAGGGTAGAATCGGCACGTCTGAAAATGTTCGACCCTTGCGAGTCGGAATTGCTGGGCCGCCAGGTGCTGGGAAATCGACTTTTATAGAGGCCCTAGGCAAATACCTGACGGATAGTAAGAAATTGGTACGTGCTGGTTACAGCGAACTAGAAGAGACCACGCGTCTGCTGTCCTACCACTTAGTGGTTGTGAGTTTGTGACCTGACGGCTCTTTGTCTGATGCTCTCGCAACCATTTACAGCGTGTCGCTGTCATCGCAGTGGATCCGTCATCAAGCCGCAGCGGGGGTTCCATTCTGGGAGATAAAACTCGTATGTACGAGTTGGCGAAAGACCCGAAGGCATTTGTGCGTGCTTGCCCAACCAGTGGGGTTCTGGGTGGCGTGGCGCGCTACACGAATGATGTAGTCCTGCTTTGTCAAGCCGCATCTTTTGACATAGTTTTCATTGAGAGCGTGGGGCTCGGCCAATCCGAAACTATAATCGACCAGGCATCGGACATGCTTCTTCTCCTTGTTCCTCCTGCGGGCGGGGACGAATTGCAGGGCGTGAAGAAGGGAATCATGGAGGTTGCGGACGTCATAGTCGTTAACAAAGCGGACGGCCATCTTCTCACGGCTGCTCAGCACACAGCTGCAGCGTATCAGCACGCTCTTTGCTTTCAACGGCGCAAATGGGACGCTTGGATGCCGAGTGTGACCCTCTGCTCGGCTTTGGAGCGTCATCGCATCGCAGACGTATGGGAGCAGGTGTGTTCATGTAGTGACGTTTTCAGGCGGTCCGGATATCTCCGCTTAAAGCGACAGAATCAGGATAAATATTGGGTCTGGAATAGTTTAGAGGACATTCTCGTGCGACGAGCGAGAACATCCTCGAAAATAAAAGCCGGTGTGGAGCGGATGGAAAAAGAATTGGGGAAAGGGACCCTGACCCCCCGATCCGCAGCCGAGATCCTTCTCGCGGATTTCTTCGAAGAGCAGAAGTCTCCGACGAAAAGTATGGCGCCGTTCCAACAGTCAACATCATGCTTTCGTCCATCTTCTTCTGATTAATATCTTACGTCCCATATTCAAGTACGATTTGCGCCGCTAAACTCACGCAAAAAATTCAAGTAATGATTGTCATCTATTTTGCGGCCGTGACTAACTTCAGCTCTTGTCGCCCCAGATCTGGTGTTTCTAGAACACCGAGAAAACTGGATTTACTCATCAAACTCTCTGAGCTCCTTCGATCCGATCCACTGAAAAACACCACTCTTCTTTGCTCCACTTCTTCCTTACAGAAGATCATCATCGCTGTAGCAGGCGAAGGGCGGGTCACCTGGCAGCATGCCCGTGTCTCGGTATGTGCCGGCGTAGCGCTCATTTGCGCCCCTTTCGTCATGAAACCAATTCGTTTCTTCAATGCTCTGCAGCACATCTTCTCCCTCCACTGCGTCTTCACGCAGTCCTGAAGTAAATTCAACCGTGGCTAAACTACCATCTTTGCTACAACGAATCGCCCGTGATCTCTTGTCATTGTCTTTTACCCCCGGACTCCCAGCTCCCCCCTGCTGCGTATTAATGTCGTCTTCCTTGCCATTGCTGGCATGAGTGGGAGCCAAGCCTTTCTGTTCGCTGGTTTGTTCTGAGAAGGGACTTGGCGTCTCGCCAAAGGGAGCCCGTTCCGGAGAACTCCCTCCTATGAGTACGTCGGATACCACGGCTGAAGGCGATGCTGCAGATGAAGATGGCATAGATGGAACAATAATTGTGCCATGCGGATCAAAGTCGTGCAGGCGCCGCCGCCATGCACGCACCAGGCCATTGAAACGCTTGGTACTGATTCGGGCATGAATGTCCGGTGTTCTTGGATCTGTACGTCGTCGGAGTTCCTTTGGAATTATCTCCTTATAACGGTCGTATCCCAAGGTATTCTTGCCATAGTCGATCTGTTTCTGTCGCTGCCGCAATCGATGAGGGTCAGTCTCCGCCTCGCCTTGTCCTGACACTCCCGCCTGTGGTGTTATGGTATTTCTTCGGTCTCTCAAGGCTGTACTGTTGACCTCAGGGGTTGTCCCTATTAAGCAACTGGGTAGGCGTGGCTTTGTCTTCGTTGAACGGCAATCATCAGCCTCATAACGAAATCTCTTGCTCGTGGGGCGCTTTAATAAAGACGAGAAAAAAGGGTTAGAGAAAATAAAGCAAGGTAACGTGTCCGAGGAGCAGTCTTCCTGTCCTTTCCGTACCTGCCGAAAGCTGTCCATTTCTTTGCGATAATAGTGCACTTTCCCTAGCCTTTTGTAGGTGTGGGGAGTGATGTGACTGCTTCGACCAGTACGTTTGTCAAACATGGCTCCTTCACTCCTGATCCTTTCCCGCCCCTCTCTTCTTCCAACAAGAAGCTCCGAACCTTTGTCCGCTTTCCTAGTCGAGGTGCATGAAGGGCTTCGTAAGCCAAATCAAGACATTGATGCATTGATACGCTTTACTGAAGTTTGTGCGTTGAAACGCCGTTCTCCTAGAAGGTTTCCTCACTGAAGTACGTGCCAGAAGCGCGCGGAACACTCGCTGCTGGAAGGCGGGAGCTGATCAAGAGGTTTGTCGGGCGTCTACAAGTTGTCAGCAAGCTGGTTACAAACTTTGAGGCGTGGATTATCTTCTAACCGTGCGTTGATAGAATGGTCGGACGAGCACGCTGCGCTCTTTTGATGCTATATTATCCTTCGTCACTCATTGAAATCGCGCTACACAAGGACCAAATAACATCAGGGATGGTAGATTTCTCGCCGTTGTAAGGATTAGAGGAAGCGGTCTCTAGATTTCGCGACACGTATGGAGCGACAACGAGATATTCTGGAGTGTCAATACAATCAGGAAAAATTTCGAGAGAGGGGTCAACAGGCAGACCAACAATCGGCTTTGGTGGATGCGACGCAGAGCATTGATGTTGTACCCTCCTACGTAGGAGGCCGCCAACCCCTTCCTGAAGAACTTCAGCTCATGGCTGAATTTCAACGCGTCTTAGATAGCGCAAATGTCATACTACCTCGCAGGTAAGTGGAGGTATTCCTACCTCTAGTTGACCACATCTCACTTGTGCGAAGGTGATCGGCAGAGCGTCTGGATCTCACTGTTGAGAAGTGAATCAACCAGCCCGTGCATCGTATATGAGCAGCTCAATTTTCAAAATAGAATTGAAGCTTTGTGAGGATTTGAATTAGTACTTGTCCCTCTCATTGTATGTATTATACGAATTTGACTCAATACCAAAAAAAATCTATGAGGAAATCCATTTCTCTAAAAGTCAAACATCCGTATCGAAAGGAGTTCTTATCATCAATCGTTCTATTATCACAACTGAACAGTTTTTGGGAAGCTAACTACCACGAGTCCCGATGCTCCCTCTTCTGGCGCTTTTTAGTTGCAAACGACGGACACGTGATACGTGCCAAAAACCAACTCGCGCGAGATGTTGCCTGGAGGGATGAAATCAGGTTGAAAGACTTGCAGAACATGGCGCGAAAAGATGTAGTGGGGATTGAAGACGCATTTTTTATACGTCATTATCCTTGCCTCTGTCTGGGGTTTGAGGATGGGAGTGAAAATTATTCGCCAGTCGTCTACAGACGCTTGACGCACTTAAACACAAAAGTGCTTGCGGAGAAGGGGGTGACAGTCGAGAAAATGATAAAGCATGAGCTATGGCAATATGAAAAAGACTGTCGCCTTTTATTCGAACATCCAGAAAGCTTTCCTCCTCGGCAACTGAAGGTGCGTATATTTTGAATGGATAGGTAGAGTCAAGAATTTTGTTAAACTTTTTAGCCAACTCATTTGGAATGTCGGAACTATCTCGTACATCTGCGAATGTTGGCCACTTTTTGTAGACATAATATGCCAGTTGCCACTATCGCAAGCGTTCTTACATCACATTTTTGCTGACGTGCACTGAAAAAGATCGTACTCGGTCCTTTCTCACACCTTTTTGTCACATGCATACAAGGTCATTATCGACATTTCAGGAATGACGTGGGCACAATGTACAAAAGATCTGATAAGCATCCTTTCCGGATTTTCTTCCTTTAGTAAAGTGCATCATCCCGAACGCCTGCAAAAGTTGTACATTATTGGTGCTCCAAAACCATTCTCTTTTGTATGGAATACCATCGTCTCTCGTATTATCCCCGAGAGGACCGGAAATAAGATTATGATTTTGCATTCCATTCAAGGCAATACATGGCTCGAAAAGTGGATGAAAATGTGTCCGTCTTTGGAGTAACTATTTTTTTTTTCGCACGAGTAATGCAATTTGTTCTACCGTGGGCGGCCGTAAATGGAACATTTCATTCTGTAAGCGCTAACGCCAGTACGAGGGAAGTAATCTTTGAGTGACATGCCATACCCAAAACGTTGTGCAGGTTTTGATTTAGGCGTACTCAAATCAGAAAAATCAACAACTCTAAAACTCACCTCGACATCACCAGAGCTCACGAGAACTTTTGGGCCGATATCTGAATGCTGATGTCGATATACCTGGTAGATCGTGATGAATGGGATCATTAATTTTGATAGAAATGTCTTCTGTTGCGCAAAAGCAAGCGCACACATGTATGTTCTCTCAATTGAAGCCAGATACGGTCAACCCAGGATAGTAGAGGAATGGGCCGATGCTTGGACGCGCTTACGACGATGCCTGTTTGTCGATCTGGCTTTGGGCTTCTCCAGCACTCCAAAGAAATTTGCCTTTTGCATAGGCTTACATCCTAGCAGACCTCTGACCTCCCCTCATCTTAAGACAGCGGGCAGGCGCGTTTGAGGGGGGTGAGCCGCCGACCGGCGTGACGCCACTTGCCCATACGCCGCTCTTAGAGCAAGCGACGAATACGAAAATAGCAATTTTTTTATTTTGAAGCGACAAAACTCAATGCATCCGCTGGGCTGTATCAATTGTCCACTTGTATCTTTCGGTTTCGTCATAGCCAAGTATGAAGAAAGAAGAAGAAGATGGAGCGCATGTAGCAGGGTAGCAGGGAAGTGCGATGTGACACGTACCTGATATCAGAAGTACGCCTTCCAAGTAATATCGAAAATCGAGGTTAAATTGTAACTAGCTGTAATTTGTCCCAGCAAGTTCTTCTACTATCAGTATCGAGTCGTTGGGCGTGGGGCAATTAGGACTGAATTTGGCCATGTCCTTATCTCTTTTGTCACAAACATGCAGGCCATGCGTTCACACAAGTTCACGGGTAAACACAGCTTTCGCTTGAGTGTATGGAATCCAATATCACAGGGACGGGAGGATGACTCCATAGATACGCTTATGAGACGCCTGTACGTAATGCCGAAGCAATCCAGCAGGCTGGTATATGTAAGTTGAGATGTATTCCTATCCTACGAACACGGGGTTTCCGCTGCTACTGATACCTTTTTTTTTTAATCTGAATGACAGGCTGGTAATTATTTTGCAGATGATGAAGATGAACAAGACGACGAGGATGAAGCTAGCATTCTTGCGAGTAATTCTCGAAGCGTGTATGCCCGCAATATGGCAAATGCTGGTAACGGTGAAACAATATATGAAAATATAACAAGCATGTCTTCCCGAAGTCGAGATCCACTTTGGAGACGGGACAGCAACTTGTTGGAAAAAGACAGCATTATGCCTGGTACTGGAACCATTTTTTTGGACGAGGACAGCCAAGAATTCGTGGGGAGGAAGGACAGTAATGATGGCGACGACGAGGACGACAGCTTTGAGCCGAAAATTTCCCCCGCACACCGTGTACATATACAGAATATGGCATTTTTAAATTGTATACAACGTACAAGGGCCACTGTTGGTCATTTTATACCTGTTGCACGTTCGGAAGCGGGGTCCTTGCCGCGCTCTGAGAAAACATCCTTAGCTACGCAGGACGAGTCCCTCCTTTCCTCAGATTTTGATGCGACACTGTATATTATGAGAAGATTCTCCACTGAATCCTTTGAATCAGAGAAATTTCATGGTTTCGTAGAGAGGGAGCTGAGAGAGAAGGACATGTCGAAAGTGTGTGTGATTACGGAGCTGGCTACTCGGGTGGAGGCTAATTATCAGGTGCTTATCCAGGGTATGAAGAATGTGCACGAGATCGGTTTGTACCTCAAATCAACCAGCATGCAGACTTGGGAATGTCGCCGCCGCCTGAACTTAATGGATTGCTCTATACGAAAACCTTTCTTGGCCATCCTACAAAAGAGCATACGTCGGGAGAATTTGAAAAGGATTCAACACGTTCTTAAAAGAACACGCACTGTGCTTATATTGCAAAGTGAAACAAAGACAGCGCTGAAGAGTGAGCTGTACCAGCGAGCTGTAGCCGCTGCCACAAATGCAAAACTTGCTCTTGACAGCGATGTGCTGAAAGGAGTGACCATGCTGGGCACAAGCACCCAAGCCTTAAACAAGCTGCTGCCGGAAGTGCGCCTCGCTGTCGACAGGAGGCTACGCCACCTATGTAGCATCAGAAGTGATAGCAGTGCTGCCATATTTTCAACAGAGTACGCATGGATATTGCGAGCGTATAACAGACTGGACGCTCACGGAATTCGACTACCAAGCAAACCACGGAGCACTTCAAACCCGTCACCCTCTGATGGAGCTAGTGCGGCTTCTCAAGACTCGTTAAATGATGATATAGTCCCTGTCGCACCTGCTGTAGACAAGGGAGGAATCACGGGTCTCAGCGAACGCATTCAACGCTTTACCGCCATGGAATTGGAGTACTGTACGAAGGTCGCCATAATTAAGGCATGCACGGTCCCCATAAGTGTCTCGCAAGGCGCCTCGGTGACGGATAGGAAAGGTGCCAATGTCAAAGATCCCTCAGAAAACCCCTCCACGTTTCAATTTGCTCCCAGTCTCTCATCTAAGAATGCGAATTACGCTCTTAGTTACAGTAAAACGCCGCATCACCCCGAAAACATGGGCTGTAATGCGCCTGTGACGGAGCGTGACGTGCACGGTCGCATCGTGGCATTTAAAGGAATGCCATTGAATTTGTGGACAATATCGGATTTAATCAAGCAGCTACGACCAAGAACTGCACTTCTGATAATCCGTGAGCTAGCCCAGCAAGCAACTGAGTTATTGCATCGTGTTTTCCTGTTGTTGCAGTGGCATCGAAGTCCATATGACTCACGCAACACCGAAGAAAGCTTTCTACATCGTTCACCACACCTCGTAAAACGAGATAGTGAAATGTCGGGGGGTTTGAGCGATGATGAAGACGAAGACGAAGAGGAACATGGCACTGAAGGTAGCTTTCTCTTTTCGGCCCGCCAAGAAGTTCCTGTCGTGGCTCTCTCAAACTTTAGCATCGGGCCAAAAGGCGGCAGCTGTAGTTGCGATCAAGCTCACAAGGAATGTCAAGCTACCCCTCCTGCGTTCCCAGAATTGAGTGCAGTGGAGGTAACGGATCTGCCCTCCCATAGTAAAGACTTTCTCATGCGCGCGCGTCTCTCTGTAGTTGCAAAGGGACTTAGGCAAGCTCGAAAACAGCTGTGGTTACCACTGGAAAGGACGGTTATAATGCTTTTGAACGAGTAAGTACGTATTAATTCTGCATAAGCGCGTGTGAAGGTGTGTTATCTTTTGACTTTATTCAATTTCTCACTCGCTTGTGGACTATTTACGATGTACTTTCTTGTCTTCTTAATCTTTTTACGACACGTCTTTCATGAAGCAGACAGGAAGTCAATTTGGATGGTCTGGTCGAAGCCGTCGCTACAGTAGAAATGTTAATTGCTCTCGGGGAAGAGTTCGGAAACAATGATCCTGCGGCATTGCGATTCGCGATTCATACCATTTGTGTGCATTTCAGAGAAAAAATGCACCACGAGTGCTTTGGTGCGATGCAACAGGCAATAGATCGAGAGATATGGTACAATGTCCCCATTCCCGTAGAAGAATTTGGGGGTGTCACGGGCCTCATCAAAAACTACACGCAGCCCCTAGCTTGGCCATTTAAGAATGGTTTCGGTCGGCACGCCAAAGAACGGGTGCAGCGCAAAAGCGGTGGGGAAAGCAAGTCTCGATCGCAAAGCTTTTCAACTGGTTCGACTCCTCCAATCCTAGCTAGCTTTCCATCGAGTGGCAATCCATTTCTTATTCCGTCAACTTCCGAAGAATCGGCCTCCGACCCAACCTTGTATATACTCCCTTTTCCCGCGGACCTTTTAGATCCAATGGCTCCTGATGATATGGACAACAATGAAGAAGACCCACGAATGAGTCCTACGCTTCCAAGTGTCCCATCAAACACTGTCCAGTCACCCTTCCTTTGGACGATAACTCAAGCTTCGCTCAACGGATTCGCGAAACATGCGGGCCGATATTTCCAGCTTATGCAAGTTTACCCGATTACTGCCAGGGAGACTTATGATTCGTTGCTTCAGCTCCTTGACTTTTACGTATACATGGTTTTCGCTATTTTCGTACCTGAGCAGTCAGCAGAGCTACTTTTGAGTCAGTTCCCGCAATTGAATAAAGAGTCTAGCTTTGCAGAGGAGATGTCATGGGCAAGTCAAGATATTCATATCCCATTGCCGGTCGAGATGGAGCAGGAGACATCACATTTGAAGTCTTATCTCACAAGAGTCCATGATAATTTCATAGAAGAGGACTGCTGGGGACTAGGCATAGGCCTGGAAACGGCTGACAGGATTAGAAAGCTTGGTGCCGATACTGCGAAAAAAATAAATGCGATGGCGGCAGCCACTGGTGTACCTAATAATTTTACCATGTCAGCTGTGGCATCACGTGTTACAAGTCCACGTGCAGGAGTAAACCGTTTTTGTGAAGATAAATGGTGTGATATTCGGGAGCAGCATTCGGACACAGTCGGTGAGGATAGTGAAAGAGATGGCGAAAAAGATCGGGAATATTTCAGCGGTGCAAATGTCCAGCCGCGATTCAAAATCAGGTGAGAAGTTTAAATTTTTGGGTTGCAATGGAAGCTGGTGTTACGACAACTTTTTACTACATGACACAGGAAAGTGCGTTTTCAGAGACCTGCAAGCATTCAATTAGCTTTGGAAGACCCTCATTCATTACATGGTCTGTCGTATAGAGCTATCGCGGTAGAGTCTTGCTTCTTCCTGCTTGAAATCGTGAAAAAATTTAAGCCTTACTTTGTTGCTCTAATACAAGAGCATAATGACGATATTGATAGCCAAGAAGGTGGTGACCACCTTCAGTTTGTTGGAGAGGCAATTGCACAGCTTCGCACATTCATTTATCGATGTACAGCCCCTCGCCTAGTTCGTGCATCTTCGATAGTTCGATTGGTGGAATCGCAAGTGTGGCATCATAATGTCATTCGTGAAGAGGCCAATCCTTACACAGAGAGGATTTGCGTATTATGTCGTCGCATTTGGGAAAAGATCAGAGGACCCGAGGAACGTGGAAGTGCAAAATTAGATGGACTGGATAATATGTACATTCCTTCCGAAGCCAAAGTTCTGATCTGGACGGAGGTCGCTCAGTGTATCATGGGAACCTTACTAGAGGGTTTCTCGCGAATAGATACGTGTTCAACAGAAGGGCGTTCCCTCATGAGTATGGACCTTCAAGCCATACAGGTAGGATTGGACGAAATTCTGCGGGTGCGGCCGGCTCGTGGTAGAGCATATGTAGAAAACTATATCAAGGCCTTCTACTACGGGCAGGTCGATGTCATGAGCTGGGTCGAAAAAAACTACAAATTTTATCATTATAGACACATTGCGGGCCTCTTCGATGCTGCAATAGGCCAAAAACGAATTGTCCGAGTCTTTATGAATGAGACAGTACAGCTTTATCACTCACTAAGAACGGAGACCTCGGAAACTGAGAAAAGCAATGTATGATGTTGCTTTTCATGTGGTCTGGTCTGCCTTTGACTTCGAATCCGGGCTTATGCATTTCATCGAAGCTGATATGTTCCGATGCGAATTTTTGATGAGCCCAAGCACAACACATTCGGACTGAAGAAATTAGGGTGCAGTGTGTCAAAGACTTCAAGGGAGAGGAGTAATCCTTTGACAGATCTTATTTTTTCGTTGTTGCAAGAAATTGAGTACATAGAATGCGGGTGTACACCGAGAGAAAGCAAACTTTTGGCGGTTTGATTTCAAATGTGTCTCCTTTAAATTCTTGCCTTAGTCTACAGATATCGGATCCGATGAGATGGAAAAAATTTTTTTTAACGCTGCACAGGCGGAAACAGAGTTTATGTTCCCTCCCGTCTCAAAGCCATTTTTCGTGTAGAGTCATCCATGAAACATGCATATTTCTCTTGTACCATGCATACATAAGTAAACCTGGCAGAAGACGATCCAGGCATTCGAATTGGCTACCCGAACCCAGCACATTAAAAGATGAAGCAGCGAATTTAACTTTCACTCTGAGAGTAACTATCCAAGCAGTAATTGTGTGAGAGCGTGACATGTTGATATTCTGCTTTCTGTATTGTACACACGGTTTTCTTCATCTTTTACATATGGGTAGAAATATGTGGACAACGTTTTTAACCTAATGAACGAGTTCCTTGCCTTCACACCTGTATGACTGGATGGTTGATACCCCGAAATGTGGTCCCGTTACCGCTGAAAAGCCTCAAATAATTGCCTAAACTTCCCGCAACTCGTCCCCACGCTTGCAAGAGGCCATCTCTCCGCCGAACTTGTTCCAGAAGCCGTTTGATTTCAACATGAGCGCGTCTATTTTTATTTTCGAGAACTTCAACACGCTCCTGTAAAAATCTGACTTCTTCAAATGCAAGCTCATCTCTTGGCAAAGAAAATTTAGCTTCATATTCTGAATGTCTTCCTCCACTCCCCCTGACACCGTCCATCTCACAGTGTAGGTGATCATGAAAAATGCTCGAGCTCGTCTTCCCCTTCTCTTGTTCATGCTCCTTGAGCTCCATCACCAATAGCTGCTTCTCTTTCTGCAAGTGATCGACCTCTTCACCAAGACGCCTCCGATCCGCTTGTAGTTGTTGTACCAAGGCTTTCCAGTCGTCTAGTCTTTCAAGACGATGCTTTTGTAATTGTTGTCGCTTTAATTCTTCGAGCTCGCTTTTCCTAAAATCAAGTTCATCTTCCATCTGGGCTTGCCGAATATCACTTTCCTTCACGACAGACTTCATGGCTTTGAGCTTCGCATTTAGCGCAAAAATGCGTTCCTCGTATTCGAGCTTAGTGTTCTTCAAGTGTTCGAGTATTTTTACTAATGCCTCCTGTGATGACTTGTGATAAAAGTAATTCCGGGGAAGACTTGAGCTTTTTGAGAGAAAACACAATCAAACGTTTGAGCCAGCCAGCGTAAATCTCACCTCCTGCGATCCCGCAAACATCGCAAAAAATCGCGATTCTAAGGTTGTAATGAATTAATGTTACGGAGACCGCAAGGGAAGGATTGGCGACGTAACCTGTGTAGGAGAGGGAACAGGATTACAAGACCAAGTCTGAGGAGAGCTACATGGGTTGACGGAGAGGCATCCGTTTTATCTTAGAAATTTTGCCAGAAAGATCTCATACCACAACACCAGCTAAGCAGTCTTAGTGACCGCTGAGCGGATCATGTTAAAATATCAGGACAGGTAAGCGTAAAACCTCAGTAGTAAGTAAACTAATGGTATTACAGGGCGACGGGCACATTCAACAGAGTTTCTTCCCTACGCTCTAAACGATAAAGTGAAATGCCATGAAACTTTAAGCTGCTGATGAGCACGGAGTCGTGGTGCAACGCGCTCGCAAAAGTGAGAATGAGGGAAAGAAAAGGGGGGGGAAGGAGTGCGGCATGAAGAAGGCCTTCAATTCTGGAAACAACGAACGAGAACGCAGTCTGAGCGATCTGTCAAGAAGGAAGCAGCGATTGGCTCTGAAACTGAACGCTAACATAAAAAAGGAACTATAATGCATGATAGCAACCCAAACACAAGCAGCTGGATAACGATGGAATAAGAAACACGTTAGAATCATTCCTGACCACAGAAAAGAGACCATTGTTCGTTACGTACAGCGTGCACTTTCTGAAGTCTTAGTAGAGCACGTCGGCCGTGGCGGGAGCCTTGTTCGAAACGCCCCTTGAGGCTTGCTCGCCTCTGCCTTGCGTCATAAAGGGCCGACAACTCCTCAGGATACCAGGCTATTCTTTATTTGTAAAGGATAAATTCTTTGGTTGTAGCCGTGACTACTGCATCGCTTTTTATGCCGTTAAATTCCCCATTAATCGTGGCCCGTGCTGCTGTGGCAGTGGCCCATGCCCTCAAGATACTTTATCCAGACTACATGAGCCTTAGAGGGTGTGAGAAATGAAACAGCACTAATTATCAAATTAGAAGTGACTTGACAACAATACTCGCAGAGAGATTTAGTCCAGGCCTTGGATCTGTCATGGACTCAGTCAAAAAGCAATTTTCACCCCGAAGCGCTTTTGTATTTACGCATAAATAGTTCGATAATACAATATTTACAACATGCCTTCTTTTCCAATTTGACTCGAGCTCTTTGCCTGAGCCAGCCTATCGAGGCCCGTCGCACGTACAATGAATGTACTCAGTATCTATTGACAAACATATCTTCAGACTGGCTGGTCCTCATTGTCACTCAAAAGACGCTTGTGGTCAGGAAGTAATGAAAGATGACTTGCATACTTTGAAGGCGCTGGTGCTCCTCACCTTTTCCAACTGCTGGACCGCTAGCCACTTCGACTGAGTCGCCCCAATGGAGCTCATTGCATGGCAAAAAGGTCTTGCTGCATATTGTAGCCAATTTCTCAGTATTGAGACGGTTAGACTCATGATACTTCAATACTTCGCGGAAAAAAGAAATTAGGTAGACGAAAATATTGTAGTTCAAGGGTGGTAGCAGTTCCAAGAAGCGTCTTGTCCAAGGCCGTAATATTTGAGCATCAATTTCGACAGAAGGAAGGAGATTTCTCGGAATCACAGGACTGGCAAGCGACGTGAGAAAGCTTAGGAGGACTTCTGTGAGAGAATGCACGGAAACGTTCTCTTCCAATTCTTCGCCCGTGTCGAGAGCCTCCCGCACAGCTTCAACTTCAGTCAAAACACCCGGTTGGATAAAGAGGTCTTTTTCCGTGAGACCTCGACGGTAAAGAGCATCGACTAACCGCCAAAGCTCTTTTGGTACAGAGAGTGTTGGACCTCCAACCGATGTAGGTGGCAGATGGGGCTTGTCTGCGGTCGAAGTGCTCGACTGGAACTGGGACCACTTTGCTGCAGTGAGGGGAAGAAAGCGAACAGGCCCGTGGCAACTGGCGAGATCCTCTAGATCCATCCCAAAAGCTGATCGAGCGTACGTGCCACCAACGCTTAAGAAAAAGTCTTGACCGTTCTCGAGGCGTAGAATTAAAATGTCATCCAGCAAGTCACGTCCTGTGTTAGAGCATCTTAGCCGTTTTAAGGCTATTAAATTTAAATTATTTG